>NC_080185.1:35444846-35744846 GCF_950295315.1 Erinaceus europaeus
GTGCTGGGTGTTTCACCACCTGGCTATATTAAGAGCTATTCTTAAAAAACTAACATATAAGTAAATATAAAACAAATAAAGTAGCACATACATCAGGATAAATGCAACGTATCATGGGGCTAGGACTAGAGGGTTTTGTAGTAGGGTAAACAATTACTTATAAATCCATGATCAGGTAATCTGAAGACCAGCCTGAAACTGATGTGAATCAAGGAAGTATACGCAATGTCTGAGATATTTGCAAAGCAGAAATTTATAGAGTATTTTGTGGCCAGCCCATATAATACAGAGAGAGTATTACCAGGAATACAAGAGTTTTTTTTTTTTTATTTTAATCTAATGCTGATAGGCTGCAAATCCCTTTCATTTCCATAAGGTCAACTAATTCTCATCAAAACTCTGTGTTACAGTCATATGAACTATAATTATAATATTTAAAAATCTTGATTTTAGTAGACTAAAACAGATTTAGGAATAGCTGCAAAATAGCTTAAAAGACCAAGACAAGTAGGTCCACTTCTGACATTTGCCAAGCCTCACAGAATGAGTACTTATATGAGGTCAGCTTATTATATGACTAAAAACTGAAAAAAAGTTAATGTAATCAACTGACACACTTTGTAACCTGGGAGGTGTCTTAGTGGATAAGATGTTGAATTCTTGCACATGAGTGCCTATGATCTTCAGCAGTCATGTGCAAGAGTAAGGTATTCCTATTCTTTAACCCTCTGGGAGTGTGGGCCCAAGGTCATTGTAGCATGCAGATGGTGGAAGGTCTGGCTTCTGTAATTGCTTCCCCACTGAACATGGGCATTGACAGGTCCATCCATACTCCCAGCCTACCTCTCTCTTTCCCTAGTGGGGTGGGGTTCTGGGGAATCAGAGCTCCAGGACACATTGGTGGGGTCTTCTGTTCAGGGAAGTCTGGTTGGTACCATGGTAGCATCTGGAACCTGGTGGCTGAAGAGAGAGTTAACATATAAAGCCAAACAAGTTGTTGACTAATCGTGAACTTAAAGGCTGGAGTAGTGCAGATGAAGATTTGGGAGGGGGGTCTCCGTTCTATAGATAGCTAGTAGACATATTTTAGTTATATTCCAAAGGGCCTGTGGCTATACTAGTTTTTTTTTCCCTGAGCCTGAAATATGACATGCAGGTGAATCCAAGTTATTGTCTGGGGAGATGATGTCATGGCTGGAAAAAGGACCAGAAAGCTGGATCTGTGAATAGAGTAGCTCCCAAATATGGGAAAGGTGTATAAATATTGTTGACTGTAAACCTCATTGATTTGATGTGATCTGGGGCCCATATTCAGCTTAGGAGCCTATGTGACCTCTGCATCCCTGTAGATCTGAGCTCACATTCTGTGGTATATATACACAATGGAATACTATGCATCTATTAAGAACAATGAACCCACTTTTTCTGACCCATCTTGGATGAAGCTAGAAGGAATTATGTTAAGTGAGCTAAGTCAGAAAGATAAAGATGAGTATGAGATGATCCTACTTATAAACAGAAGTTGAGAAGAACAGAGAGGGAATCTCCCCATCCTTTTTATGCCCCATCTCCTCCTCTCTTTAATAGTCTTGTGTATGTGAAGTTTTTGGTAATTATCATTTAAGTTATATGACTTAAAGGTAAAGGTATCTCTGCCTAACAGCAACTTGCAAACTTTTTTTTTTCTCAGCTCATTATTTTTGTTTCTTTGGTTTCCTTTCTGGTTTTTTTTTTCCTTTGTCTGTTTTTTGAAGGAGAGTTGGCATTAAAATGCTTTGACATATATTTAAATCAGCTTCTCTGGTAATTGAAATCACATATATGACATTTAAAATTTTAATATTGTTAATATTAATATCTGGAAGTCTTCCGCTACATGTGAAGTCAGCATATAGCTGTTGAAATGTCAATTGTAACTGGTACTTTATCCTTTTTAAGATTCACTTATTAATAAGAGAGAGACAGGGAGAGTCAACATCACTGGCATATGTGATGCTATGAGCCAAATTTAGGACCTCGTGCTTGCAAGCCCACTGCTTTATCCACTGTGCCACCTCCAAGGCCATTTCACTAGTACTTTAGTGCAAAACTAAATTCTGAGTGAGTTTGTCTTTTTATTTATTTTTTGTTTATTTTACTCTGTGTAAGATATTGCTCTCAGGATACTCTGTATGCGTGTTACCACTGAACCACCTCATTGGCCCAATCTTAGATTTTTTAATTATTATTATTTTTTTCTTTTTTTATTTATTTAAGAAAGGAGACATTAACAAAACCATAGAATAAGAAGGGTACAATTCCGCACAATTCCCATAACCCGATCTCCATATCCCATTCCCTCCCCTGATAGCCTTCCCATTCTCTATCTCTCTGGGAGTATGGATCCAGGGTAGTTGTGGGTTGCAGAGGGTGGAAGGTCTGGCTTCTGTAATTGCTTCCCCGCTGAACATGGGCGCTGACTAGTTGATCCATACTCCCAGTCTGCCTTTCTCTTTCCCTAGTAGGGTGGGGCTCTGAGGAAGCGGAGCTCCAGTACACATTGATGGGGTCGTCTGTCCAGGGAAGTCTGGTCAGCATCTTGCTAGCATCTGGAACCTGGTGGCTGAAAAGAGAGCCAACATACAAAGCCAAACAAATTGTTGAACAATCATGGACCTAAAGACTGGAATAGTGCAGATGAAGTGTTGGGGGGTATTCCCTGGATACTCTTGTGTACTTCTGCTTTCAGGTATATATTTTTCCCCTAGTTTATAGGCACGTGTGAACCTATGCTCTATCTCAGGGGACCTGGAGTATATCTAGGTTTGGGGACTTTATTGGAGAGTGGAACACCTAGAATGGAATTAGAGAATACTATGAAAGATCTCACCCGAGTGATGAAGCTGAAGGGTTGTCATTCCACCCCTGAAGTCTCTGGTCACAGTCTGAAGTGAAGCATGCTGAGGTGGCACTCGTTGCGTTGATTAGGTTGTGATCCGGGAATGCAATATTATTTGATTTGAATTGAGAGCAGCATGCAGGAAAGTAGGCCCCACCCTAAGGTTCCAGGACTGGGGGAAATATAGGCTCTATAGTGGAAATGTGAGGTTCCTGTTGTCTTAGGGTTCTAGAAGACAATGGATAGTTATTGTTATTGTCTCATTATTTGGTGATAGGGTTAACTTTGGAAAGTCCCTTTGATAGAATTTGGGGTATAATACCCAGCATCTTGTATATAGCTGTGCTACTGGTTGCTTCTGTTCTCCCTGGTCTAGGCTTTTGGCCAAGACAACATATCAAAGACAGCCTATGTTTTAAAAAGACTCAGTCTGTGTTTTAAGAAGTTCTAGACATATGATCAATTTTTTGCTTATCATATGAATTACCAGGTTCCAGATGCCACCAGGATGCTGGCTAGGCTTCCCTGGATTGAAGACCCCACCAATGTGTCCTGGAGCTCAGCTTCCCCAGAGTCACACCCTACTAGGGAAAGAGAGAGGCAGACTGGGGGTATGGACCGACCAGTCAACGCCCATGTTCAGCGGGGAAGCAATTACAGAAGCCAGACCTTCTACCTTCTGCATCCCTCAACGACCCTGGGTCCATGCTCCCAGAGGGCTAGAGAATGGGAAAGCTATCAGGGGAGGGGTGGGTTATGGGGATTGGGTGTTGGGAATTGTGTGGAGTTTTACCCCTCCTACCTTATGCTTTTGTTCACTAATCCTTTCTTAAATAAAAAATTAAAAAAATAAATAAAAAAAGAACACACACACAAAAAAAAGAAAGTTAAACCTTGCTTGCCTCAAGAGAGCATTTGCTATACACAGGTAAAGAAATGAATGATAATTTACAAACAGAATAAATAAAACATTATCAAATATTAAAAAAAAATAGTGGTTTATATGTTTACACTTTAATAGGATTGTACTTTTAACATCACACTACTTCCTAAGTTGGGAAATAAATTTCAAAATCAGTAGAATTCTTTTTATTTTTCTCCAAATATTTTTAATGATGAAATTTGCAAAATATAGAGACTTCACATAACAAATACTCATCTACTCATCAATCTTTTATGCTGTTCAAGTCTAAAATGATATCAGGCTTTCTTTATATTTACTTTCAGGAATCAGATCATTACAGACAAAATTGAAACAGCTTACATATCCCTCATTTCATTGCCTGTCTTCTGAAATACAACTCTCAGATATAAGAAATGTCTTTAATTTGATATTTATCATTCCATGTATGATTTATTATCTTATTGCATTTGTATAAGGCTTCATTAAATACCTGCCTTCTTCAATTTATTTTATCTATTTTTTAATTTTTAATTATCTTTATTTATTTCTTGGATAGAGACATCTAGAAATCGAGAGAAAAGGAAGAGATAGAGAGGAAGAGATAGAAAGGGAGAGAGGCAGAGATATACCTGTAGCACTGCTTCACCACTCACAAAGGTTTCTCCCTGCAGGTTGGGATCAGAGGGCTAGAATGTGAGACCTTGCACATTGTAACATGTGCACTCAACCAAGTGTGCCACCATCTTACTCAAATTTATATTATCTCAACATTGCTTTTGTGACTTCACTATGCTTGTATGAGAGAGTCTGTTTAATTCTGTTTATATAAGCAGTCTGTTAATTGAATGTTATTAATCCTCTTCTGTTAGAGGACATATAATCTGCTACCAAATTTAACTCTGTATATAATGTTGCAGTATACATTCTTAAATTTGTGTTTTTGAGGGAGAAGTTATATATCTAGCAGTGGAATTTATTGGATATTGCCAAATTACTCTTCAAAGTGCATGAGACTCCTACCACCAGCATATGAAATTCCTAGCTCTCTGTAACATTATCAGTATTTGTTATTGTTAAAATTTCATCAGTCTGTTTGCATGTTATCTTCATTTGATTTATATGCCATGAATTTCTGGTGAGCTATAGAGCTTTTTTGTATGCCTGCTATATAGTCATATTTTCTTATGTGAGGGAGTTGACTGTTGAATTCATTCATTAATTTTTCTTTTTTGCTTAGGTTTTTGAAAAGTAAATCCTAGATATTAATTTTGTAGTTTTGATCTTTGCAGTCATCATCTTCAGGGTTGTGAGTTGCTTTCACTTTGTTTCTTGTCTCTTTGCTTTGGCATTATATCAAATTTACAGATTGGTTTGAGTACCATTCAGATGCTTATGATATTGAGTCTTCCACTTCATGAACATACTAATCTCTCCATTCATTATAATATTTTATATTCTTCAATAATTTTTGTAGCTTGCTCCATAAAGGTTTTGCATAGCTTTCACTAGATTTATTCATAGGTTGTTTTTAACTTTTGCTAGTACTGTAAATGAGACCTTAATTATTTCTATTGAATTATCTAATTGGTTATTACATATATAGGGGCTTGCTATTGATTTTAGTGCATTGATTTTGTTTCCAGCAACCTTGCTAAACTTTCTTGTTAGTTCTAATAGCTTATACTCAGTCTTAATTTTTTTCTGTGTAGACAGTTATATTATTGGCAAATAATAACAACTTGGCCCCATCCTTTCCATTTTTATACCTGATTTATTTACCTTGTTTTATTGTATTTTGTAGGACCTCCATTAAAATGTTAAATAGAAAAATGTTAAATAGAAGTGGTGAGAGTGGGTGTCTTTGTCCTGACTTCAATGGGAACAGTTCTAAAATTACACCATTGATTCTTTTGTTTACTGCAGGTTTTTAATAGATACCCTTTAAGAAGCCAAGGGACTATTGTTGTATTCCCAGTTTGCTATATAGAAAAAAAAAACTTTTTTAAACATGAATAGATACTGATTTTTGTTCAAGGCTATTTCTGCATCTATTCAGATAAAATGCTTTTGTGCCTTTATTTTGTTAATTTACTTAATTACATTAATTATCATTTTCTTGATGGATGTTGAACCAGCTTTTAATATCTTGCATAAACTCAACCTAGTTGTGATATATTATCTTTTTTAAAAAATATTTATTTTATTTATTTATTCCTTTTGTTGCCCTTGTTGTTGTTTTAATTGTTGTAGTTATTATTGTTGTTGTCGTTGTTGGATAGGACAGAGAGAAATGGAGAGAGGAGGGGAAGACAGAGAGGAGAGAAAGATAGACACCTGCAGACCTGCTTCACCGCCTGTGAAGCGACTCCCCTGCAGGTGGGGAGCCGGGGTTCGAACCGGGATCCTTATGCCAGTCCTTGTGCTTTGCACCACCTGCGCTTAACCCGCTGTGCTACATCCCGACTCCCATGATATATTATCTTTTTCACATGTTACTGGATTTGGTTTGCTATCTGTAAAGGATTTTTGCATGAGATTAATCTGTAATTCTCCTGTTTTAAATTGCCCTTGTTAGTTTTTGTATCATAGTTGCTCAATCCTCTGTCAAAAAGTAGGATAGTTTTTCTCCTTTTTCACTTTCTGAGACAATTTATAAATGAAAGTTATCTATCCCTTGAAAGCCTGATAAATTTTACATTTGAAGTTGTGTGAATCTGTTGTATTTTATAGTGAGACTTTTAGTTATAAGCCCTATTTGTTTATCTTTTGTTTCACATATCTTAGAGAATTTTGATAATATGTCTTATCTAAAAATACTGATTTTAGTTTCCTAATATATCTGCATTAAGATGTTTATAGTTATGTTTTAGAGTCTTAAAATTGTCATATTATATTTGCAGTCTTAAGTTCTTTCTCCTTTTTATTATTTACTTTTACAAAATAAATAACTTTTTATAAGTTTCTGTATTATTTTTTAATATTTTATAATCACCAGGGTTATCACTGGGGCTCAAAACTGGTATTATGAATCCACTGCTTCCTACAGCCATTTTTCTATTTCTCTCTGTTTTTCAATTTTTATTTATAAAAAGGAAACACTGGCAAAACCGTAGGATAAGAGGGGTACTCCACACAACTGCCACCACCAGAACTCTATATCCCATCCCTGCCTTTGACAGATTTCTAAAGGGAAGGGAAGATAGAGAAGGAGAGAGAAAGAAACCTGTAGGCTTGCTTCACCACTTGTGAAGTATCCCCTCTGCAGATGGGGACCAGGGGCTCGAACCCTGGCATTTGCTCATGGTGTTGTGTGGGTTTAACTGGGTGTGCCATCGCCCGGATCCCTATTTTCACACACACACACACACACACACACACACACACACACACACACACACACACACACACACACACACATTTTATTTATATATTTACTTCTTATTAGTTAATTAATTGATTAATTAAATGGAAACTGTGGCAAGACCATAGGTTAAGAAGGGTACAATTCCCACCACCAGAACTCTGTATCCCATCCTCTCCCCTGATAGCTTTCCTATTATTTAATCCTCTGGGAATATATATATTAGTATTTATATATTTATCTTCCCTGTTGTTGCCCTTGTTGTTTTATTGTTGTTGTTGTTGATGTTGTCACTGTTGGATAGGACAGAGAGAAATGGAGAGAGGAGGGGAAGACAGAGAGGGGCAGAGAAAGATAGACACTTGCAGACCTGCTTCACTGCCTGTGAAGTGAACCCCCTGCAAGTGGGGAGCCAGGGGCTCGAACTGGGATCCTTAGACCGATCCTTGCGCTTTTTTTTTTTTTTAGATCACTAAGTTTCTTTAGTGAACTATGTTTTCAATGTGTTTTTCTTTTGTAAAAGGTGAAAGATTTTTGCGGTCTGAAGAGAAACCAGAGTGTGTTACTATTACAATGATTCCTATGCTTACTTTAATTTTTTTCTGTTTACTTTCTTTACCTTTAGTCTGAGTTTTCCTAACATCTTGAACTAAATATCTCATATTTTCACCTTTCTTGACTATTAATAAAGGCAATTAAATTTATTTTCTCTTAGTTGTCTATCTTTAGGTCTATCCCACAAATGTTGATATGTCGTACTTTTTTCAACTTGTAGATACAGCTTTTCAGAATTTTTGTTTATTTTTTTATTGGGAAATTAATGGTTTATAGTACAGTGGGTGGCATGTGGATACAATTTCTCATCTCACCAAGATATATACTTACTAGTAGGTTTAATCTTTTTCTTGTGATTTCATCTTTAACTAATTAGTCATTTTGCATTGCTTCTAGAGTTTGTACAATGAGACTTGGGGATTTTCACTTTATATTTTTGGTGTGGGTTTCTTACTGTGCAAACTATGTTGTAGTGCTCTCACTAATCCTGCCTCTGACCCAGTAGTAGCTCAGTTTTGGAGAGTGAGTCTTTGGGTAATTTTCTTTTTTCCCTTAGATCAGCAATTTCCTATAATTGTAACCAGTTTAGGACTATGGTCACCAGGGCTTTTTTTCTATTTACCTAGTCTCTCTGAGTTACTTTTCTAGCTGACAGTCCTCTGGAACTGAAGAATTATGTGGTAGAGCAGACTTCTGGACTCAAAACCCAGCACAGCAGTTGCACTACTTACCAATTTCTCTTCTGTTCCTAGTCTAAGGAAATGATAATATTGTTTTTCAATCCAGATATTTTTTTCATTTTACTTTGTTTTTCTCTTTTTTTATAAGTTATCTACCATTCCTATGTATTTAGAATAGAGGGATGAATCATTTTGACTTCCAGAGTTAAAGCTTTTAGTCATTTGGAAAGATGAAGAACAGGAATAACAACCTCACTGTCCAATCTTAATATTTCATTTGTATTTAGCATTCTACTTCATGCATTTTTTAATTCTAGTGACAGCAGTATACTATATAAATGTATGCTTTACATTTTGAGTGCATACAGTGTACATGTTAGATTTATCCATTTTTTTTAAATGAAGACAGTTTCTCTCTTTGCCTTGTGACATTGTCCTGTATTCTTTGGCTCCTTCAACAGTGATTATTCTCAACTGAAATAGTAATTTTTACTTTGTGTTGGATAATCTCAAGATAATTTTTGGTGAATATATTTCACCCAGTATAATTAAGAAAATATTTCAACTTCCCCATAGAAAAATGAAGGCCATGCTGTGCCTGTTGATAACCAGATCACTCAAGCTACAGTGAATCATAACTCCAACCAGAATTGATTGGGAATTGGCAGGATTCTCTGTATTCTCAGGGCTTACTAGATTTAGTGAAAGCTAATCACTCCCCTTCAAAATACAGCTTTAAAAAAAGTGAAGCTCACTCTCCCATTTGATACAGCATATTGATAGTAATTAGCTGGGAATGGGAATGCTAACTAATGGCATTATTCTCAACACATTTTATTGGATGGCGATTGACATTTAGATTTCGACTTAAGGGAGACATTGAAGACTGCATCTCCTTCACTAGCATCTACATCTGACAGTAGTGGCTACATGCATTATATCTAACCATCCCAGGGCATTATTTATAACCACTGAACCAACCACTGCATTTTTTTATTCTTCTGTTCGTATTATTCATGAGGTGAAAGCAACTTTAAAATGTTATGCTTGTCATCATCTATCATCATCCAATGTTACTCTTTTGGAGCTTTATCATCTTAAGAATTTTATCGTGCCTGGTTGATGAAGAGCTAGAGACTCTGGTCAGCTTTCTAAATATTAAGTCAGCACATACTCAGGTCTGAAATTTAGCCTGGGCCATATGGTGGTTTTTTTTATTATTATTACTTGCTACCTGTGCCTTTCAAACTTGATGCGCTCCAGGGTGTAGTGGACAGCCTTATAACTTTAATCCTGCATATTATTTCTGTACATTCAGTATACAGAATACATAAACTGTAGTAAATCTGTATTAATAACACTGATTAAGAGAAGAGACATTAAAAGGATTATAAAATTAAGTTGTATTTATTGAGTATCCACAGAGAATATACAAATATTAATGTCATGCTAAGTTTCTCATATATAAAACCAATTCATATTTTAATTCACACCTCAAAAGGATAAATGGTCTGTTCTAGAAGAAACTGCTTTGCTCTAAATTAATCAGTCCAAGGTTGTGATCTCCAGTCCTATTCCAAAAATTTAGTATGTCTGAAATCTCCCTGCTTGTTAACTTTGGTCTAAAATTGTGATCAGCACCCTATTGTTCAGACTCTTTTGTCTAAGCCATGAGTAGACTATAGTGATATGCATTACCACTTGGTAATTGCCACATGGACCTGTTTTTCCATACAGGTGGACTCATTGGCTTTTTTTAAAAGTAATCTTATAGTAATTGAATTGTTATAGAAAAAAAAAGTTTCATTTTAGAGCACACATCTATTCTTCATGTGCCATAAACCAAGGATCAAACTTTATGTCAATAATTTGCTCTTTGGTTCCCATAACATATTGCCACCTGAATCTCTAAGGATTTATTTTTTATTTTTTTTTAATTTTTTATTTAAGAAAGGATTAATGAACAAAAACATAAGGTAGGAGGTGTAAAAAACAATTCCCACCACCCAATCCCCATAACCCACCCCCTCCCATGATAGCTTTCCCATTCTCTAGCCCTCTGGGAGCATGGACCCAGGGTCGTTGAGGGTTGCAGAAGGTAGAAGGTCTGGCTTCTGTAATTGCTTCCCCGCTGAACATGGGCGTTGACTGGTCGGTCCATACTCCCAGTCTGCCTCTCTCTTTCCCTAGTAAGGTGTGTCTCTGGGGAAGCTGAGCTCCAGGACACATAGGTGGGGTCTTCAATCCAGGGAAGCCTAGCCAGCATCCTGGTGGCATCTGGAACCTGGTGATTGAAAAGAGAGTTAACATATGAAACCAAACAATTTGTTGAGCAATCATGGATCCCAAGCTTGGAATAGTGGAGAGGAAGTGTTAGGGAGGTATTCACTGCAAACTCTAGTGTACTTCTGCTATCAGGTATATATTTTGCAGTAGTTTATGGATACGTGTGCACATAAGCTCTCTCTCACAGAAACTGGTGTATATCTAGATTATGGGACTTTGTTAGAAAGTGAACTACCTCAGATGAAAGTAGAGTGTACTATAAAAGGAAAGGTCTCACCCGAGTAATGAAGCTGAAGGGTTGTCATTCCACACGTGAGGTCTCTGGATACAGCCTGAGGTGAAGCATGTTGAGGTGGCAATCGTTGCTTTGGTTAGGTTTTGATCGGTGGATGCAATATTATTTGGTTTGGATTGGGAGATGCATACGGGAAAGTGGGCCCTATCCAAGGGTTCCAGGACTGGGGGAAGTAGAGGCTCTATAGTGAAGATGTGAGGTTCCTGCTGTCTTAGGGTTCAAAAAGACAATCGATAGTTAATATTATCATCACATTATTTGTTAATTGGGTTAACTTTGAAAAGTCCCTTTGTTATGGTTTGCTGTACAGTATCCAGTATCTTGTATATAGCTGTGCTATTGGATGCTTCTAATCTACCTTGTCTAGGCTTTTGAGAGAGTCCGCATATCAAATACATATCCTATATATTAAAAAGATTCAGTTTGGGAGTCGGGCTGTAGCGCAGTGGGTTAAGCGCAGGTGGCGCAAAGCACAAGGACCGGCATAAGGATCCCGGTTCGAGCCCCGGCTCCCCACCAGCAGGGGAGTCACTTCACAGGCGGTGAAG
This sequence comes from Erinaceus europaeus, assembly GCF_950295315.1. NCBI lineage: Eukaryota > Metazoa > Chordata > Mammalia > Eulipotyphla > Erinaceidae > Erinaceus > Erinaceus europaeus. The sequence goes on from NC_080185.1 coordinate 35,456,354, forward strand.
CAGGTCTGCAGGTGTCTTTTTCTCCTCCTCTCTGTCTTCCCCTCCTCTCTCCATTTCTCTCTGTCCTATCCAACAACGATGACAACAACAATAATAACTACAACAATAAAACAACAAGGGCAACAAAAGGGAATAAATAAATAAAATAAAATATTTTAAAAAATTAAAAAAAAAAGACTCAGTTTGTCTTTTGAGAAACTTTGAGACATACAATTGATTTCCCCCTCTCATATTAATTAACTACTGATTTATATGTCTACATTTTGCTAGGAGTGTACATAAACACCATTCCCACCACCAAAGGACTGTGACCCATCCCTCCCGCCCACTCCCACCCCCCACTGGCCCAGGAAGCTACATGTCTACCCCTCACCACTGGGTTTTTACTTTGGTGCCCTACTTACAATTTGATCAGGTCCTGCTTTTAGTTTCCCTTTCAGATCTTCTTAGTCTGCTTCTGTTGATGAGTGGGATCATCCCATACTCATCTTTATCTTTCTGACTTAGTTCATTTAACATAATTCCTTCTAGCTCTGTCCAAGATGGGTCAGAGAAGGTGGGTTCATTGTTCTTGATAGCTGCATAGTATTCCATTGTGTATATATACCACAGCTTTCTCAGCCACTCATCTGTTGTTGGGCACCTGGGTTGCTTCCAGGTTTTAGCTATTATGAATTGTGCTGCTATGAACATAGGAGTACACACCTCTTTTTGGTTGGGTGTTATGGAGTCCTTGGGGTATAACCCCAGGAGAGGAATTACTGGGTCATATGGAAGGTCCATGTCTAGCCTTCTGAGAGTTTTCCAGACTGCTCTCCACAGAGGCTGTACCAATTTACATTCCCACCAGCAATGTAAAAGGGTTCCTCTGTCCCCAAAACCTCTCCAGCATTTGTTGCTGCTGTCCTTTTTGATGTATGCCATTCTTACAGGAGTGAGGTGGTATCTTAGTGTTGTCTTAATTTGAATTTCTCTGACAGTGACCTAGAGCAGTTTTCCATATGTTTGTTAGCCTTTTGGATCTCCTCTGTGGTGAATGTTTTGTTCATTTCCTCTGCCCATTTTTGGATGGGGTCATTTGCTTTTTTGCGGCTAAGTTTGCTGAGCTCTTTATATATTTTGGTGATTAGTTTCTTGTCTGATGTCTGGCATGTGAAGATCTTCTCCCATTCTGTGAGGGGTCTCTCTGTTTGTTTAATAGTTTCTTTGGATGTGCAGAAGCTTTTCAATTTGATGTAGTCCCATTGGTTTGTTTCTGCTTTAGTCTTCCTTGCAATTGGGTTTGATTCATCAAAGATGTCCTTGAGGTTTAGGTGGGAAAGTGTTTTACCAATGTTTTCCTCTAAGTATTTGATTGTTTCTGGTCTGACATCTAGGTCTTTGATCCATTTGGAGTTGATTTTTGTTTCAAGTGAGATAAAGTGGTTCCATTTCATTCTTCTGCATGTTTCAACCCAGTTTTCCCAGCACCATTTATTGAAGAGAGCCTCCTTTTTCCATTTAATCCTTTGGGCCCCCTTATCAAAGATGAGATGCTCATAGGTTTTGGGATTTACTTCTGGGCTTTCAATTCTGTTCCACTGGTCTGTGTGCCTATTTTTGTACCAGTACCATGCTGTTTTGATGATGATGGCTTTATAATATAGTTTAAGGTCTGGGAGTGTGATGCCTCCATTTCTGTTTCTTTTCCTTAAGATGGCTTTGGCAATTCTAGGTGTTTTCAGGTTCCAGATAAATGATTGTAGTGTTTGTTCTATTCTCTTAAAGAAGCTTAGTGGAACTTTGATGGGTATTGCATTAAATTTGTATATGGCTCTGGGGAGAATATTCATTTTGATGATATTTATTCTTCCAATCCATGAGCATGGGATATCTTTCCATTTCTTGCTATCAGTTTCTATTTCCTTGAGTAGCAACTCATAGTTTTCAGCATACAAGTCTTTCACTTCTTTGGTCAACTTTATTCCTAGGTATTTGATTGATTTTGCTGAAACAGTAAATGGGAGTGATTTCTGGATGTCTTCTTCTTAAGATTTAGTGTTTGCCTAAAGAAATGCCACTGATTTTTGTACATTGATTTTGTAGCCTGATACCTTGCTTCCTTGCCTAATAACTTCCAGTAATTTTCTACTGGATTTTTTAGGTCTTTCTTTGTATACTATCATATCATATCTGCAAATAGTCAGAGCTTGACTTCTTCCCTTCCAATCTGTATCCCTTTGATTTCTTTCTCTTGCCTGATTGCTATGGCAAGAACTTCCAATACTATGTTGAAGAGTAACGGTGACAGTGGACAGCCCTGTCTAGTCCCCGATCTGAGGGGGAATGCTTTCAGCTTCTGTCCATTGAGTATGATGTTGGCTGTAGGTTTGCTATATATAGACTCCACTCTCTTGAGGAATTTCCCATCTATTCCCATTTTTTGTAGAGTTTTGAGCATGAATGGGTGTTAGATTTTGTCAAAGGCTTTCTCTGCATCTATTGAAATAATCATATGGTTTTTGGCCTTGCTTTTATTGATGTGGTGAATAACATTGATTGACTTACGGATGTTGAACCAGCCTTGCATTCCTGGGATGAATCCCACTTGGTCATGATGAACAATCTTTTTGATGTGTTGCTGTATCCGTTTGGCCAAGATCTTGTTTAATATTTTGGCATCTATGTTCATCAGCGACATTGGTCTGTAGTTTTCCTTTTTTGTTCTGTCCCTATCAGCTTTTGGTATCAGGGTGATGTTGGCTTCATAGAAGGTGGAAGGGAGTATTCCTGTTTCTTCAATCTTATGGAATAGCTTAAGAAGTATGGGTATTAACTGTTTCCTGAAAGTTTTGTAGAATTCGTTTGTGAAGCCATCTGGTCCAGGACTTTTGTTTTTGGGGAGATTCTTAATAACGGTTTCAATTTCTTTGTCTGTGATTGGTGCATTTACATTTTGTAGTTCTTCTTGGTTCAGTTTTGGAAGTGCATAGGTTTCTAGGAATTGTTCCATTTCTTCCAGATTCTCTAGCTTGGTGGCATATAGTTCTTTATAGAAGTTTCGCAGGATTCTCTGGATTTCTGTGGTGTCAGTTGTGATATCTCCTGCATCGTTTACAATTCTACTTATTTGAGTCTTCTCTCTTTTTTTTTGGTGAGTCTGGCTACGGGTTTGTCAATTTTGTTTAATCTTTCAAAGAACCAACATTTGGCTTCATTGATCTTTTGTATGGTTCTTTTATTTTTGATGTTGTTTATTTCTGCTCTAACTTTAGTGATTTCTGTCCTTCTGGTTGCTTTAGGGTTCCTTTGTTCCTCTTCCTCTAAGTCCTTGAGGTGTGCAGTAAGGTCGTTCATTTGGGCTTCTTCTTGGTGTTTAATATGTGATTGTATGGCTATAAGTTTCCCTCTCAGTACTGCTTTAGCTGTGTCCCAAATATTTTGATAGGTTGTGTCTTCATTTTCATTTGTTTCCAGGAACATTTGCATTTCCTGTTTGAGTGAATCTCTGACCCAGTGGTTCTTAAGGAGCATGTTGTTTAGTTTCCAAATTCTATGTCTTTTAATAATTTTCTGTTTTTTGTTAAATGTTAGTTTTACTCCACTGTGGTGTGAGAAGATACTTGGGATGATTTCAATGCTCTTGAATTTATTGATGCTGTCTTTGTGGCCTAACATGTGGTCTATCCTTGAGTATGTGTTGTGTGGATTTGAAAAGAAGGTGTATTCCAGTTTTTTGGGGTGGAGGAGTCTGAAAATGTCCAAGAGGTCTAGTCTGTCAATCTCTTCATTCAATTCTCTTGTATCTTTATTGGTTCTCTGCTTTGTTGATCTGTCTAAGTGTGAGAGTGGGGTATTTAAGTCTCCCACTATTACTGTATTACTATTGATGTATTTTTGAAATTCTTTCAGTAGATGCTTAATGTATTCAGATGGTCCCTCGTTGGGTGCATAGATGTTAATAATTGTTAAGTCTTCTTGGCTGAGTGATGCTCTAATCATTATGTAATGTCCTTGCCTATCGTTTATTACTTTATTTAATTTAAAATCTATTGTGTCTGAGATGAGAATGGCTGTTCCTGCCCTTTTTTGTGGTCCGTTAGCCTGTATGATAGTTTTTCATCCTTTCACTTTAAGTCTGTGTTTATCTTGTGACAGATGGGATTCTTGCAAGCAGCATATGGTTGGGTTATGTTTTCTGATCCATCCCCCCACCCTGTGCCTTTTGATGGGTGAGTTTAAGCCATTGACATTTATTGATATTATGGATTTAATGTATTGTAGTGCCATTGTTCTAAAAAACAATTTGTTTACTCTGATATATTGCAAGTATTATAGTGATGTTCTTGTTTATAAGAGGTCTTTTAGTACCTCTTTTAGGGTCGGCTTGGTGATGGTTGCCTCCTTTAACTGTTGTTTGTCTAAGAAGGTTTTGATCCCTCCATCTAGCTTGAATGAAAGTCTAGCAGGATATATTACCCTTGGTTGAAACCCTTTTTCATTCGGGGCTCGATAGATATCTTGCCACTCCCTTCTGGCTTTTAGAGTTTGATTGGAGAAATCTGAAGATAATCTTATGCGTTTTCCCTTGTATGTGATTTTTTGTTTCTCTCTTGCAGCCTTTAGGATCCTTTCTTTATCCTTACTTCTTCTCATTGTGACTATGATGTGTCTTGGTGTCTTCAGGTCTGGGTTGATTCTGTTTGGTACTCTCTGGGCCTCTTGCACCTTGATATCCTTTCTGTTATTCAGGTCTGGGAAGTTTTCTTGTATTATTTCCTCTAGAATGTTTGCTTCCCCTTCCTCTCTTTCTTCCTCTGGCCGGCCAATTATACGAATGTTACTTCTTTTGAGGTCATCCCATATGTCTCTGTTGTTGTTTTCAGTGTCTCTCAATCTCTGTTTAAGCTCTTTCACCTCTTTCTTAGTTTTCTCTAACTCATCCTCTGTCTGACTAATTCTGTTTTCTGCTTCTGTTAGTCTGCTTTCTCTTGCCTCAGCTTCTTTCTTCATTACAGCTATTTCAGCTTTCAGTTCTCTAATTGTCTCAAGATAATCAGTATTTTCCTTGGGGGGTCTCAACTGTTGTTTCCCTAATACTGCCATTCCTTTCCTCCAATGTTGTTTACATTTCTGTGATTAATAAGTTTATTATTGCTTGCATACTTTTCTTATCTATGGTTACTTCTGACTGATTTGTACTTTCTTCTGGGCTCTTGTCTTCATTCAGTGGAGTAGCAGTTTTATTTGTTTTTAATCTACCCATTTTTTATTTATGTGTTTCTCTCTTTTTTTTATGCTCTGTTGTTCTTCAGTTGTTGTGTCTTGAGTACAAGTAACACTGTACTAAATACCTTTATGACAATTGCACTCACCAACCTCCGGAATTACAGTAGCAACTGAAGTAAGAATTGAAGTAGTTTAATCATTACCAGTTAGCCAAACAATTTCTCCAGTCCGTGAAAAAATAGTAACCAAATCCCAGTGAAGAAAGAGAAAAGAAAGAGAGGATAGCAAGAATAGACAGTTATGCAAATCTACTATCCAGTGTATATTCTAGGGGTAACAAGAGGGGAAAGGGAACTAGAGCAGAGATACACACATAGAGAGTCCACTCTGAGTCAGATTTCTTCCCCAAATTAATTCACAAATTCAGAAAGGCAAAGAAGAAAGAAGTGTATGACAAGATTAAAAAAGAGAGAGAGAGAGAGATAAGAGAGAGAAAAGGGAGAAGATAAGAAGAAGAGTTTAATTAAAGAGCAGTGCAAGGAACTTCCCAAATGTTATCAGTGAATTAAAAAAAAAAAACACCCTGTTTGGTGGTATGGGGTATCCTGCTAGGAGCTGGTCCCAGGGACTGTTTATGGGGGGGGGGGGGCGGCGGGAAGGATGTATGCTTGAAAATTAAAAGGAAGAAAAAAGAATTTTTTTCCCTACTCTAATTCTTAACCCAAATTAAGTTATAGTCACCTCCTTGGTGTCTGTGGACACCTTATTGGCTGGTCTGCTAAAGGCAGAAAATCCTATTGTCTCCAGGGGAGTGTGTTCGGAGCTCAGAGGCTAGAAGCTTCTCCATCCGCCATCTTCCGGGAAACCCCCCCCCTCCAGACTTTTTTAAAGGATTTCTCGAAAATGAAAACTAGCTCCAAGTCCTTTGATCCAATGAGAGCTATACTCAAGAAGTCTTTGGATCCGCCCTCAGGGTCGCTGTGGACCCTGGAGACTCCCAAGAGAAAGCCCCTGAGCTAAAGTGCTCTCTCCGGGTCCTCTGCCCGCCGTGCTCTGCGACCGGCGGAGGAGCCGCCTTCCCGGGCGGAGGACAATGCCCGGCACACTCGCCTTGCCCGGCGCCGCCTGGGAAGTCTGGAGCCCCGCTAGTCCGTGTCACCTTTACTCTAATTCTTAACCCAAATTAAATTATAATCACCTCTTTGGTGTCACCCCTTATTGACAGGCCTGCTAAAGTCAGAAAATCCTACCGTTTCTAGAAGATGTGATTAGAGAACACGCTGTTAGCAGTTTCTCAGTCCGCCATCTTCCGCTCCTTTTCATCTCTAAGGACTTAATCTTGTACTAGGTCATATGTTTTATACATTTTGACTTGGAATTTTCACATTGTTTTTGTTCTAATTTTACAGAACTCTTGCATCCCTCTTTGCACATGGACAATGCCAGATTATAAATATGAACAGGGACAAAATCTGTATGGTTCAAGTGGTATGATTTAGTAGTATTGATTAATCTGTATGGGCCTTTCATTCACTGAGTGTAAGGTCACTAGTCTCTAAAACAAGTTTTCCCTTGAATAAAAATGTGTTACTTGGCCTGCAGAAGTAAGGCACATATTAATATTTGAATGTTGATGGGACCCTTGATATTTTGCACTAGAAGTTAGAAACATTCATTTCTAGACAAATAGGCACTCAGAAAATAATTTTCTGAATAACTGACTGCTCATCAATTCTTCTAGAACTTGGTGTAACTCCCTCAACATTTTAGTAACGTATTTGTTATCATCAGGGGACAAACAGGTTAGTAATGCCTTGTACAAATGTCATGGGAAAACTCATAGCAGGACATTGAAAGCAATGTGACTCAGCCAAATGGAGCCTGTTTTGTGTTTTTGTATGGTGCATGTGACTGTGATGTATGCATATTCTATAGCTGAATCAAAAGGAAGATCAGAAAAATAGCTTAGTTGGATTGTGAGCTTGATTTTCCATGTATATAACTCACATTAGTCTTGTCCCAACCTCATTGGAGGAAGCTTTGCTATTCTAGTATCTATCTATCATCTCTCTATCATCTATTTGTCTGTCTTATGCCTTCCTATGTATCTATACGTCTATAAATCCATATAGTTATCTAATATATCTATCTGAAAAATTCAGCTCAGAGCACTGAAGCCACAGTGACAACAGCAAAATCAAAGAGACAATATTTTGTGATGTCTGAAAATTATAGGCAATTTCAATTATGTGTTTATAAACAAAGTTCTGTTGAAACACATTCTTTTTGTTAAATATTTATTTATTCCCTTTATTTGCCCTTATTGTTTTATTGTTGTTGTTATTATTATTATTGTCGTCGTTGTTGGATAGGACAGAGAGAAATGGAGAGAGGAAGGGGAGAGAAAGATAGACACCTGCAGACCTGCTTCACTGCCTGCGGGGGGGGGGTGGTGGGGGGGTGGGGAGGGACTTGAACCGGGATCCTTATGCTGGTCCTTGTGCTTGGTGCCATGTGTGCTTAACCTGCTGCGTTACCGCCCGACTCCCAACATACATTCTTATTCATTTATTGTCACACTGCTTTTTTTTTTTTTTCCCTCCAGGGTTATTGCTGGGCTGGGTGCCTGCACCATGAATCCACCGCTCCTGGAGGCCATTTATTCCCCCTTTTTGTTGCCCTTGTTGTAGCCTCATTGTGGCTATTATTATTGCCATTGTTGGTGTTGTTCGTTGTTAGGACAGAGAGAAATGGAGAGAGGAGGGGAAGACAGAGAGGGGGAGAGAAAGATAGACACCTGCAGACCTGCTTCACCGCCTGTGAAGCGACTCCCCTGCAGGTGGGGAGCTGGGGGCTCGAACTGGGATCCTTACGCTGGTCCCTGCGCAGCGCCATATGCGCTTAACCCACTGCACCACCGCCCGACCCCCTTGTCACACTGCTTTTACACTGCAAGGGAAGAGCTATGTACATTATACAGAGACTGAACTACAAAGCATGAAAATGTTAGTATCTGTATCTGTACAGGAAAAAAAAATTGCCAACACTTGATTTAGAAGATCAATGAAATGATTTTCATAAAGAAACCTATGGGGGGGTAGTGATATAGAAGCACAAAAGTGTTATAAATATTTCATTTCTAAATATGTTGCTATTACTTTGAGCTATTTGCTTACAAGCCTTATACCGGGTGCTAATGCACAATAATAGAACAATAACTCCTACCATAATTGTTCACATTCATAGAAAACTGCAGGTATAGGTACAGCCAGATGTTGAAAGAATAGGAACTGAAATAAAAATGTAAAAGTCTTTGCTAGGAAAAAAGATTAAATGATGTAAGAGTTGTAACTAAGACCTCATAAGAAGCACAGACAAAATAATTATTTGTCTTTAGTTCATGTGAATAACCCTTAATAGATATTCTTACAAAAAGTCCAAGAAATTCTACTTGACCATGAAACAGTTTTCTCAGGGAAAAATATTAATTTCCTTTAAATTATATTGTACCAATCATTTCTATTAAAATTCTCATTTTATTTTATTAGTATTAAGAGTATTAAGTCATACGGAAAATGTTGGCAATTCATTTGCAATTATAATATAAAGCCTTCCTGAAATGTTCATATTCTTGTGGGTTAAGTTCACAGAGTTTTAATTTAGTGATAGGGAAAAAGAATGGAACATCAGATTTTTAATAATGTAAAAAAAAGAGCAACTTTTAGGACTTGCCATTTTTAGGACTAAAAGTACACAACATAGACTATCTTAAAATAATGCATACTGAAATGAACTTAAACTAATGAAATTCATTTAACTAATGTAGACAGTAAAACAAGTTATTTCACTCCCTGAATGGAATTATGTTCAGCAGTTATCTAGTTAATTTGATTCATGAACATTTGTAAATTGGATCATTCAAAATCCAAAGTGAAATGGTGATTTAAATACAGCCCAGTAGTCTCTGGAGAAATAAGCTATCAGGGGAGGGGGTGGGATATGGAGATTGGGTGGTAGGAATTGTGTGGAATTGTACCCCTCCTACCCTATGGTTTTGTTAATTAATCCTTTCTTAAATAAGAAAAAATTAAGTTAAAAGGAAAAAAAAAGATAATTCTTTAGAATTCATCAGAAGAATTAAATTTTATCCTAATTACTTATCTAGAGAGTTAGCTTGAATTTTGAAGCATTTGACTAGGAAAATAAAATCCTAGGTCTTCCATTTAGAAAAAAAAAAAAAAACCCTCTCCAGCAAACAATGTTGGAAAAATCCAAGCCCTGTAAAGACAAGCCCAAAGGCTGTTTTTTCTTGATCCAACAGAAAAATAATTAGTAAAATGCTCCAAGGAGTTATCAACTCAGTTTTTTTTTCACTTAGTAAATAGTTATGAAATTTTTCTATGTGTTTGTAGAGGGAAAATAATGGTTAATTCTAATAAATCATCTGGCTTCTGGGTGCTTACATTTTTTTCTGGTGAGATAAATGATAACTGTAATAAAATACTTTCATGTAGCAACACTTTCTATGTAATAAAATAAGAAAGCATTAGATTCAGGCTGATGTACAGGGTTACTACTCCAGTTAGTGCCATCTGGAAGAACTCTGAGGAAATAACATTTGAACCAAACCCTAATGATGTAAAATCTAGTCATGGAGAGTTATTACGAAAGATACACCCAAATATGTGAAATTAGACGAAGTGTGGAGACATATCACTTTCCAAATACTATTTGTGTTTCCTTTCCATCAAAAGTCAATGTATTCTAAGTATTTAAACTCAGTACTTAGAAGTACTTTTGAGGATCAATTATGACATGGGTTTATTACTGTCATTATTTTGCTATGTTAAAATTAATATTTTACAACCCTTAGAAGTTGATATATATATATATCAAGGATATATATATTTTCTTTTTCTCTATATTGGGGGATTAATGGTTGACAGATGACAGTAAAATATAGTAGTTTGTACATGTGTAACATTTCTCAGTTTTCCACATTTCTTAGTTTCCTGCATAACAATTCAATCCCCACATGGTCCTCCTATGACATCAGGTTCCAAGATCTGTACCCTCCCTCAACTCAGTGTCTTTTACTTTGGTACAATATACCAAACCCAGTCAAAGTACTGCTTTGTGTTTTCCCTTCTGTTCTTATTTTTTGACTTTTGTCTATGAGTGGGATTATCCATATACATCCTTCTCTTTCTGACTTATCTTACCTATTACAGGAAGATGAAAAATAATACACATGTATCAACAATTGTACTATAATTCATTAATCCAATGATAAACTGATGATGATGATGATGACAATAATTATAATAATGGAAATGAGGCCTTAGGGACATATTTTTATTCCAGTTTTCCAAATTGCTCACTTTATTATTCCATTCTTCCTTGAACTATACATGTAATAATATGAATATGGATACTAATTAATATATACAGCATGTAACATATTTATGTCTGATAAGATTGTTTTATATTTGCTACTTTGGTAAAAATAGCCAGAACAAAACTTTAAGTTTGACCCTTCATATTATCAGTTTGTTATCAAAATAGATTACATATTAACACATAGGACTATCCATATTTAGTTTTCTTTTTGCTTCATTTTTCTTTTTGAAATAACAACATTTGAAAATATCAGCTTCAGTATATTTTTTATTTGAGGTAACATTTGTTTATACCAGGGTCTAAGTTGTGCACCTTTACACTTTGATAACTGTATATAACATACTATACCCAGTAGCATCTGCCATCATCTCCTCTTTTTCTACCTCCTTTTTCTTTTTTTTTTTCTTCTTTCTTTTTTTCTTTTAATTTTTTATTTAAGAAAGGATTAGTGAACAAAAGCATAAGGTAGGAGGGGTGCAACTCCACACAATTCCCACCACCCAATCCCCATAACCCACCCCCTCCCATGGTAGCTTTCCCATTCTCTATCCCTCTGGGAGCATGGACCCAGGGTCGTTGAGGGTTGCAGAAGGTAGAAGGTCTGGCTTCTGTAATTGCTTCCCCGCTGAACATGGATGTCGACTGGTCGGTCCATACTCCCAGTCTGCCTCTCTCTTTCCCTAGTAGGGTGTGTCTCTGGGGAAGCTGAGCTCCAGGACACATTGGTGGGGTCTTCAATCCAGGGAAGCCTAGCCAGCATCCTGGTGGCATCTGGAACCTGGTGATTGAAAAGAGAGTTAACATATGAAGCCAAACAATTTGTTGAGCAATCATGGATCCCAAGCTTGGAATAGTGGAGAGGAAGTGTTAGGGAGGTACTCACTGCAAACTCCAGTGTAATCCTGCTTTCAGGTATATATTTTGCAGTAGTTTATGGATACGTGTGCACATAAGCTCTCTCTCACAGAAACTGGTGTATACCTAGGTTATGGGACTTTGTTAGAAAGTGAACTACCTGAGATGAAATTAGAGTGTACTATGAAAGGAAAGGTCTCACCCGAGTAATGAAGCTGAAGGGTTGTCATTCCACACGTGAAGTCTCTGGATACAGTCTGAGGTGAAGCTCCTTTTTCTTTATCTCCTTCTGTCCCCAGTTCCATCTGATAACCACTACTGTGCTATCGCAACTATAAGGGGTATTGTTTTATTTGTGCCTTTGCTTTGTTTTTAAGATTAAAATTGTTCTTTGAACATAAAATTAGTTATATTGCAAAACTGCAATTCAGTGAGAATTTGGTTTATCTCATTGTTTTGTTTATGAACTGTACAATACTAATATGAAAATGCCCACCTGCACTGATATGGGTTTGTGGGGTACTCATTGACTTTATGTCCATAGTAAAGCAGTGTACACCATCTTATGTGCAAAGCACTTTTGGCTATGGTTGACAGGATTTTCATTTTCCATTCACAGATGTAAAGTGCTTTCAATATAACAGGAGTCTCAGTGTATAAAGTCAGCAATTTATGAGAGGCACACAGCTCTGCTTACCTTTCATTTGTCAAAGGTTGATGGGAAACATCTCTGTTGCTTGTTCAATCTGTTAAATGTGTGTTTTCATCCAAACTGAACTCACAAGCTAAGATCTGTCCTCTCATATTAGTCTGTAGGGATGTGTTTGTCAATAGGGCCTTTAAAACTGCTTTACATGTGACCCATAATTCAAGTAATTCTTAATAAAACAATATTCTAAAGGTTATCTACACTTGAACATTACATTTGTGACACAGTCTAAGGAATGGAATGTAAATTCAAAGGAGCTTTCTCATCTCTTAGGTTAAAAATGTAACTAGGTTTAGATAGACTAAAGTAAATTTATGGAGAGAGGCAATTTATATATTATTATGCCTTTACTTTTTAAATTATATAAACTTTTAAAAGAATTTAGGTAGGTTAGTATAGTAACATGATGAGTTTCTCATTTCTACACAGGAAAACAATTCCCAGGACAGTGCTAGTGAGCAAGGAAATAAAGTTTAGTGACGTATATTAAGGCAAAAAGACCACCAGCCAAACCACAATCAAAAGTGACTGACCAGTCCAGCAGAAGATTTATTTTTTTCTTTTTATTATCTTTATTTATTGGATAGAGACAGCCAGAAATTGAAAAGTTAGGGGAGATAGTGAAGGAGAAAGACAGAGAGATACCTGCATAACTGCTTCACCACTCACAAAGCTTTCTCCTTGCAGGTGGGGATTGAGGGCTTGAACCTGGTTCTTTGCACAGTGTAACATGGGCATTCAGCCAGATGCCCCACCACCCAGCCCTTGGCCAGCAGAGGTTTTCAAAGGGACACTATATTTTAAAAGTGGTATTAAGAAAGAGAAATTGAAAATAAAGTGTAAGAAATCATATTTTCACAAAGGAGATAACTGGTACTCTCAACCTTCTACTCCAGACAAGAGTATTTATTTATTTATTTATTTATTTATTTATTTAGTCATCAGTGAGGCTTCATCACTCCAGAAATCGTTTTTCAGATAGAAAAACAGAGACATAGAAAAACAGAAAGTGGGGCCGGGCAGTGATGCACCCAGTTAAGCCACATAGTAGGAAGTGCAAGGATCTGGGTTTAAGTCCCCATGCCCAACCTGTGGGGGAGACAATTTACTAGCAGTGAAGCAGGCCTTCAGGGGTCTTATCATTATTTTTTTCTCCCTTCTATCTCCCCTTCCTCTCTCAATTTCCTTCTGTCCTATCCAATAATAATAATAATAACAATAATAATAATATACCAGGAATGGTGATTAGTAGAGCCAGCACTGAGCCCCAGAGGTTACCCTGGAGACAAAACAACAAAACAAAACAAAACAAAAAAACCCACTACAACACCACCAAAGTTCCCCTCAATGCAGTGGGGGGCTAGGCTCAAACCTGGGTCATGCCCATGATAAATCAAGTTCATTATCCAAGTGAGCAGTCTTCTCAGTAGCCAACCTTACCCAAGGAACGTTTTCTTTCTTTCTGTTTATTTTTAAAATTTATTTAATTATGAAATGGAAACACTGAGAAGACCATAGGATAAGAGGGTATGATAACCACCACCAGAGCTCCATATCCCATCCCCTTCCCTGATAGCTTTCCTATTATTCCATGGGAATATGAATCTAGGGTCATTATGGGGTGCAGAAGGTGGAAAGTCTGTCTTTTTTTTTTGCCTCCAGGTTTATTGCTGGGGCTCAGTGCCTGCACCATGAATCCACTGCTCCTGGAGGCCATTTCCTGGCCTTTTGTTGCCCTTGTTGTTGCAGTCTTGTTGTGGTTATTATTGTTATTGTTGATGTCGTCTGTTTTTGGATGGGACAGAGAAAAATGGAGAGAGGAGGGGAAGACAGAGAAGGCGAGAGAAAGACAAACACCTGCAGACCTGCTTCACCGCCTGTGAAGTGACTCCCCTGCAGGTAGGGTGCTGGGGGCTCAAACCGGGATCCTTACACCAGTCCTTGCACTTGGCGCCACATGCGCTTAATCCACTGCGCTACAACACGACCCCTGGAAGGTCTGCCTTCTGTAATTGCTTCCCTGCTGAACATGGGCGTTGTCAGGTGTACCCATACTTCCAGCCTGTCTCTCTCTTTTCCTAGTAGGGTGGACCTCTGGGGAAGCGGGGTCATCTGTCCAGGGAAGTCCAGTTGGCATCATGGTAGCATCTAGAACCTGGTGGCTGAAAAAGAGTTAACATATAAAGCCATACAAATTGTTGATTAATCGTGAACCTACAGGCTGGAATATTGCAGATGAAGATTTGGGGTCTCTGTTTTCGAAATAGCTAGTAGGCCTATTTTAGTTATATTCCAAAGGGCCCATGACTTTATGATTTTTTGCCTGAACCTGACATCTGATATGCAGTTGGACCCAGGTTATTGTCATGGCTGGAAAAAGGGCTGGGAAGCTGTATATAGAAGAAAGTAGCTCCCAAATATGGTAAAAGTGTATTAATATTGTTGACTGTAAACCGCATCAATTTGATCTGGGGCCCATATTCAGCATAAGACCCTATTTCACTCTGTATTGCTGGAAAAAGCACAGGCTGCCTGATTAGTTTTTTAAATTTTATTTTATTAGCAGTTTAATAATGATCAACAAGTGTGTGGGATAAGAGGGGTACAATTCCATACTGTTCTCACTACCAGAGTTCTGTATTCCATCCCCTCCATTGAAAGGTTCCCTATTCTTTATCTCTCTGGGAGTATGGACCAAAGATCTTTATGGGGAGCAGAAGGTGGGAGGTCTGGCTTCTGTAATTGTTTATCTGCTGGACATGACTGTTGACAGGTCAATCCATACCCCATACTTACATTACTTATCTGCTGGACATGGGTGTTGACAGGTCAATCCATACTTCTTTCTCTCTTTCTCTAGTTGGGTAGGCTCTGGGGAGTTTGGGTTCCAGGACACATTGGTGAGGTCATCTACCCAGAGAAGTCAGGTTGGTGTCATGGTAGCATCTGCAACTTGGTGGCTGGAAGGCATTTAGATATAAAGCAGAACAAAATGTTTAATAATCAGGAAGCTAAAGGTAAGAGTATAGCAGATGATATTTGGGGTCTTCATGCTGGAGGAAGAAAGGAAATCTATCTTAGGTATATTCTGAGGTGCCTGTGACTTTACTAATTTTTGCCTGAACCTGACATGTAACATGCAGATGGGCTAAAAGTATTTTCTGAGAGTTGGTGTCAGAGTTGGGAATAGGAACAGAAAGCTGGATCAAGGCAGAGAGTAGCTCTCAAATATGGGAAAAGTATGTAGATACTGTTTACTGTAAGCCCCGTCAATTTGACCTAGGGCTCATATATATTCATATTTAGTACAGGAGCCTGTATAACCTCTGTATCCCTGTCCATCTAATCTTATATCCCAAGGTCATAGCTAGGAACATTCTAGGCTGCACTATTTCAGGATCAGTCTTCCTCAAGTGGCAGAGTATGTTTTAACTTCAGATAAACAATTAAGTATTTCTTAGTATTATTATATGCCAAATGGAACTTATTTGTTAAATCTGGCAATCTCAACTTGTACATATTGCAAAAAAAAAAAAAAGAATTTCCCAATTTGATTTTTTACAGCCTGCTTCCTTTTCATTGATTGCCTTTAGTAGTTGGGGTATGAGTGCTTTAGTATGTGCAAGTGAGACTTCAGGCAGATCCAGTTGCTAATGCTGGCAATTTAGGTAACCTGTTAAGGGATTAGTGATCCAGGCATAATACAAGGCTTTCTCCTGAGCTTTGTGGTAGCTAGAACTAAACCTTAGATACTATTTTTCCAACCTATTCAAACACATATCTTCTTTTAATGAAACATAAAAACTTATGTCCCTGAACTTCACTGAGAGTGTTATTTTCCAAAGGTTCTTTTATGAAATTGTTTCATCTTTTATATTTTACAAAAGTAACATTATATTTTGATGGTAATTGTGCATTTTAAAGTTATACTTCATACAACACTGCTCTGAAGATTTTTAAATTCACCCCTAGAGAAAAAAAAAATCCCCCACTGATAATCAGTGGTCCATGAGATGCCAAAGCCAAATCAGTGAAAAGTGAAGTATTCAATCAAACTATCCATTTAAAGTATCTGTCTTTTGGCTGAATCCATGTTTCTCAACAAGGTTAAGTATGATTCTACAATATATTTTAATGTGTGTTAGGGAAAAATGTTTTCCATTCTGTTGTATTTATAGAAAATTTCAGTTTGGAAATCGCTGGTCCATGTAAAAGCAAAGAAATAAATTGCCCTTTTAAAAGTTCCATCACCCATACATGTTTCTTTCTTTTTCTTTTTTCTAAATTGACCAGCTATTTTGGTTTTATATAGAGAAGAATAAAAGGTTTAAGTAGCTGCTGCCTTTAGAACTGGCAAGTCACATTGAAATCTGAAAAAAATCCCCACCCACAGGGAAGAAGCTTCATGAATAGTGAAGCAGTGCCCTGGATGCCTCACTGTCTCTCCCTAAAACACCCCTCCCTCTCAATTTCTCTTTTTC
Organism: Erinaceus europaeus; assembly: GCF_950295315.1. NCBI lineage: Eukaryota > Metazoa > Chordata > Mammalia > Eulipotyphla > Erinaceidae > Erinaceus > Erinaceus europaeus. Next base: position 35,473,007 of record NC_080185.1, read on the forward strand.
TATCTAAATAAAAAAAATATTTGAAAAAATACCAAAAATCTGAAAAATATTTTACTCTTAAAAACCTGTAACATTACAGTGCCTTTGTTCTTCTTTAACTTTTGAACTCAGAGATACAATATATTATTCCCATTTTGCAGATGAAGGAGTGAAAAATCCAGAGTGTTGTGATATCAGATTAAAATATTGAGGGTCAGATCACAGTTGCTGGTATAAATTACAATGTGTTTTTATTTCGAATGAACTAGTTTTAAGAATTACATTATTGCAGGGGAACTGGGTGGTGGTGCACCTGGATGAGAACACATTATCATGTGCAAGGACCTGGGTTTAAGCCCCCACTACCCCGTCATGTCATTCCCCCCAAGAGGTTCTTCAGCAGCAGTGAAGCAGGCCTGAAAGTGTCTGCCTTACTCCCTCCCTCTCCCCTTCTCCTCTCTCAATTTTTCTCTGTCTTATCAAATAAAATAGAAAGAAAAAAAAAAAAAGCAAAGTTGGCCACCAAGAGCAGAGGATTCTTAGTGCAGGGGCCTAACCCAGTGATAACCTTGGTGGCAATAAAAAAATGCATATTTCAGTGCAACGTCTATAGATGTGTAAACTGTTAGAGTTAAAGAAGGACGTTTTATGTGATGATTAATATTTAGACAATTACAGACTTAGGAACAAAGCTTGGGGATATGTATTACTTATCCTTTCTAGATATCTGTTTTATTTTCATCAAAATCATAAATTTAGCGCTATGCAAATAAATATACACCGAGGATGTTTTGTATCATCCACTTGTCAATTTAACTTGCTGAGCTGCTACAGTAGCCCAGAGTTCACAGTCTTAATCTGGTTAGGCTGTTGCCTGCCGATTAACTGGGACTTATTGATTTTTTTTCAAGTTGAAGAGCACAGTAACTCAAAAATCTTTACCCCTTGATTTAATCAACCTAAAATAAATAACAAAGTTAAACTGATTTCTGAGTTTATTGCATCATATCAGTTGAGTTTGAACTGTCACTTATCATTGTAGCATATCTTGGCCTCCTAAATCAAGGAAAACACAAATTACCTAGTGAGAAATTTTGGTGGAAAGATATGAAAATACCATTTTACTAATTACTTTGACATTCAATATTCTTTATGTTAAAAAAGGCAGCAAGGAATAATCAGAATCTTTCATGGTTACTGTAATATGAATTATGTATTTTTAGAATTATTTTATTTAATTTTTTATTTAAGAAAGGATTAATTAACAAAACCATAGGGTAGGAGGGGTACAATTCCACACAGTTCCCACCACCAAATCTCCATATCCCACCCCCTCCCCTGATAGCTTTCCCATTCTCTATCCCTCTGGGAGCATGGACCCAGGGTCATTGTGGGTTGCAGAAGGTAGAAGGTCTGGCTTCTGTAATTGCTTCCCCGCTGAACATGGATGTTGACTGGTCGGTCCATACTCCCAGTCTGCCTCTCTCTTTCCCTAGTAGGGTGGGGCTCTGGGGAAGCGGAGCTCCAGGACACATTGGTGGGGTCTTCAGTCTAGGGAAGCCTGGCCGGCATCCTGATGACATCTGGAACCTGGTGACTAAAAAGAGAGTTAACATGCGAAGCCAAACAAATTGTTGAGCAATCATGGACCCAAAGCTTGGAATAGTGGAGAGGAAGTGTTAGGGAGGTACTCACTGCAAACTCTAGTGTACTTCTACTTTCAGGTATATATTTGCAGTAGTTTATGGATACTTGTGAACATATGCTCTCTCACACAGAAACTGGTGTATATCTAGGTTTTGGGACTTTGTTAGAAAGTGAACCACCTGAGATGGAATTAGAGTATACTATGAAAGGAAAGGTCTCACCCGAGTAATGAAGCTGAAGGGTTGTCATTCCACACGTGAAGACTCTGGACACAGTCTGAAGTGAAGCATATTGAGGTGGCAATTGTTGCGTTGATTAGGTTGTGATTGGCAGATGCAATATTATTTGATATGGATTGGGAGAGGCATGTGGGAAAGTGGGCCCTATCCAAGGGTTCCAGGCCTGGGGGAAGTAGAGGCTCTATAGTGGAGATGTGAGGTTCCTGCTGTCTTAGGGTTCAAAAAGACAATCAATAGTTAATGTTATCATCACATTATTTGGTAATTGGGTTAACTTTGAAAAGTCCTTTTGTTAGGGTTTGCTGTACAGTACCCAGTATCTTGTATATAGCTGTGCTATTGGTTGCTTCTTGAATTATGTATTTTAAGGTTGTTGTAGAATAGAGCATTAAGCACTGATTACTATGAAAATTAAATACTAAGATATTTATCAAGGGTACTTTAAAATGCATAGCTGGTCTTGAAACAAAATTTCTACAACAATAAAGCTTAAAGTATCTGAAATTACTTCATGATTCAGTAATTTTATAGTTACTCTTCATTTCTGATTACCTACTCCTATTTGCCTACACATCTTGATTATTGAGAAAATCAACTTATTTTCTGTTTAACATTATAGGATTATAAAAGAATCAGCAACTTCTTTGAAGATAAGAGCAATTAAATCAGAAGATTAAGTAACTTCATAAAAGATTTTTTGGGGAGTTGGATGGTAGTGCAGCGTGTTAAGCATACATGGCACGAAGCGCAAGGATAGGCTTAAGGATCCTCGTTCGAGCCCTTGGCTCCCCAACTGCAGGGAGGTCGCTTCACAGGCAATGAAGCAAATCTGCAGGTGTCTCTCTTTCTGTCCCCCTCTCTGTCTTCCCCTCCTCTCTCCATTTCTCTCTGTCCTATCCAACAATGACAACATCAATAACAACAACAACAACAACAACAATGAAACAAAAACAAGGGCAACAAAAGGGAAAAATAAATACATTTAAAAAAAGAGACCCACCCTACTAGGGAAAGAGAGAGGCAGACTGGGAGTATGGACCGACCAGTCAATGCCCATGTTCAGCGGGGAAGCAATTACAGAAGCCAGACCTTCCACCTTCTACAACCCACAATGACCCTGGGTCCATGCTCCCAGAGGGATAGAGAATGGGAAAGCTATCAGGGGAGGGGGTGGGATATGGAGACTGGGTGGTGGGAATTGTGTGGAGTTGTACCCCTCCTACCCTATGGTTTTGTTAATTTATCCTTTCTTAAATAAAAAAAAAAATATATATATATATAAATTAAAAAATAAATAAATAAATAAATAAGATTTTTCTAAAGCAGCTCCCTCAGCCAGTACTGGATAGATTTGTAGATACTGAATGTTTTAGACCTCTGTCTTCCATAATGGGAAGAAAATCATTTATAAAGAAAAGTAGTATATTATAATGTGTATATATATATATACATTATAATGTAAAAACTACATTGTTAGTTGATCAAGGACACATTAAATGACCCCTGAACTAATAAATATCTGTGACTTGTTCTGGTCTCATTTGCACTCATCCTTGGTCTGGTGTCATATTAGTATTTTCATGTTTACTTTCTTTAATTTTATTTATATTGAGCTTTAGGAATAACAGCACAATTCATATTGAATGTACATTTAACTTGATTTAAAGTAGGTTATTTTTCAATTGTTAGGATACTATGTTGTGACTAAGCCACTTCCAGTTGACTATAATGAGATTATCAGGATATGCTCAAATAACATTTAAATTAAATTATTGCAATCTAAATTAGTGTCTCTGGTTATGGTGTTATGATTTAGTTATTATAATTACATGGTGCTATTATTTTTAAAGTGCATTTGTAGATATTTTTAGTTTGAGAATCTGCTTTAATATTGTAAGGAGCCAATTCACTTATGTATGGGTAGTTGCATTTCAGTATTTGAAAATGGACAAGTCTATTTTTAGTTTACATCATTGTAAAAACACATACTTTTTTTTCTTAAAAGCTTTCCTGAAATGTAAGGGGAATCTTTGATTCTCCTATTGGATAATTAATTAAAATTTATTTAAGGGCTACAAAGAGAGCTCACTGGGTAGGATACATATTTTGCCACTTTGAACACCTACACCAATACCACATGGCAGAGAAATCTCTGGTACTGACAACCCCCTAACCCTGGCTGAATATAAAAGCTACCAAAGGTAGTAAAATCATGCGTTTGTGAGGTGATATTTATTTTTTAGAGGATTGTTTATTTATTGATTGGTTGATGTGAAAGAGAAGGAATCAGAACATCACTTTGGTATATGTTGTACCAGGAATCAAGCTCAAAACCTCATACATCAAAATCCAATGTTTCAGCAGTAACAGTCAAATCTCTATCATTTAATACAGTGGAAAAATACTGCATACTTTCTTTAGTGATATCTAAGATATTCCCAACATATATTTGTGTACTAAGGCTCTATAAAATTCTGCAATGAAGAAACCTATTCATTTAATCTTGAGTTCCCCATGCTTACTTAATCATAAATTATTTTTGTGCATAGTCTGACACCTATTAGCATACTAAAAGATGAATAAAATGCAGAACACACTTTCTAAAGCTAGTACTGGTCTAGTCTAATTTTACTCAATATTCTTATGGACTAAATTTGGAACAGCAACTTAGTTTCCTGGAAAGCACACAAGCCTATGAGGGAGGAAATTTCATGATAACATTCTTAGTGCTTAGCACAGTATCTGACACAGAAAAGGAGCACACTGTTTGTGATCTGTTACACATTTATTCTAGTATTTTTTCAGTCCCTTTTTAAAAATTATTTTTGAGTGTATACTAACACCATCCCCATCACCGAAGGTCTGTGTCCCTACCCCTACCCCACCCTTCTACAGTGAAACTGAAAATCTACCTCCACTGTCCACCCAGAAGTTTTTTTTTTCTCTTTTTTTCCTTTGGTGAAATACTCCAAACTCAGTCAAATTCTACTTTGCTTTTCCCTGTCTGTTCTTCTTTCTCAACTTCTGTTTATGAGTGGGATCATCCCATACTTGTATTTCTCTTTCTGACTTTCTCCTTTTTCTGACTTTCTCTTTCAGATCAGTCACTTAAAAAATAGATTTATTTATTTATTCATTCATTCCCTTTTTGTTGCCCTTTTTATTGTTGTAGTTATTATTGTTGTCTGTCTTCGTTGTTGAATAGGACAGAGAGAAATAGAGGAGGGGAAGCCAGAGAGGGGGAGAGAAAGATAGACACCAGCAGACCTGCTTCACTGCCTGTGAAGTGACTCCCCTGCAGGTGGGGCCCGGAGCCTCTAACAGGGATCCTTACACTCGCCCTTATGCTTTGCGCCAAGATCAGTCACTTTTTAAAATGAGAATAAATGTTACTATTTTTCTTGCTAGGACATATGATACATAACATGGATAACATATAAAGTATAATTTCCTGGCATCTCTGCCTTACCCCTGCCTCCTCACTTCAGTCTTGCCTCTTTATGCCTTAACCTGGTGCACCACCTACTCTCTCTTTACCCGAAGGGCACTGTGCCCCTCAAAAAAGTACAGAATCCTTATTTTTTAAAATAATTGCACTGGTGAGGTACTGGTAATTAACACAGGGGTACAATTTCTCATCTCCCCTGTGATATCTGTCTGCAAATCACTCTCATCTGCAACCAATCTGCCTTTACATTTCATTCTTAAATTCCATTTTTTCATGGAAATGAAAGATCAGGTTTCCTACATACCTTAAAAGACATTGAGGGATTAATCAATATTGTAATTCTTCAAAGTAAAAGTACAATTTTGAAGGTGTTAGTTTTTTCTATATATGGGTATATTTATGACTTACTTTAAAAGACTCCAATTAAAGTATAAATTTTCTAAATTTATAAATCTTTAGAAAAGTCTAATTTTTGAAGTAGTTGATAAGTAAGTGTTTATTACATTTTTTCCTTTTGGCTTTATATGCTTCAAATTTTCAAACAAAAATTTTAAGCATTTAAATGGCATGCTCTTTGTGAAGCTGAAATGACTAATTCAGACACATTTGCATGAATTTGCAGAACATGCATATGATTTCAAAGATGCAGCCCTTTTTTCCCCTAGGACAGAAGTTTGGTATGTCTGGTTAAAGGGCCCACATCATAATTTCCCTCTGTGTATATCCAGTTGACTAAAATGAGCTTTGAACTTGAATGTAAAACCTTAGGCATATTGTGTGACCATACCATATATTATTATGACCATTGTAATAAGTTTTACATGTGTGCTCCTTGGATTAGCAACAGTATTTCCCAGCAAGTTGCTCAGACTATAAACCCACAGGTTTTATTCCAAATTTAATGGAACAGAAACTCAGGGGAAGAGTGTTGCTTTGTATCAGTCATCCCATGACTTTGATGCTCATAGATTTTAGTCTCCTCTCTCTGTCTCTGTCTCTCTCTTTCCTCTCTCCTCCTGTATTATCACTGGGATTTTGGGACTCAGTGCTGGCACTATGAATCCACTGATCCTGGTGATCTTTTTTTTTTCATTTTTATCGGATAGAACAGAGAAAAATTGAGAGGAGAGGAGAGGATAGAGAGGGGGAGAGAAAGATAGATACCTGAAGACCTGCTACACTGCCTGTGAAGCAACACTCCTGCAGGTGGGGAACTGGGTCTCAACCCGGGATCCTTGCATGAGTCCTTGTGCTTTCTACTATGTGTGCCTAACCTGGTGCGACACCTCCCAGCCCCAATTTTTCAAATATCTATTCAGACCATCTGTGTTGATCTACACAGAATGAAGTGCAATATGAAAACTCTGCCATTGGCATTAGGGAAATTCTTTCTTTATAGTAGGAAACACTTATTGGAGATTCTATCATTTGCTAATTTAACATGCTGCCCCGTCATCTTTCCAGAACTATTTATACAGATGATGAGTAGTTTGAATTAAAAGCTGAGAATGTACTATTTTCATGACTTGAAAGCTTTGCAGTATTTACCAATAGACCCAAACACCTATGTTATGATTACGGATGCAGTGAGAACCATTCATTGTGAAATATATTTAGATACCTCATTTTAGTTGTTAATGGCTTGCTATCTATGTTTTTTAAACATGGGTATGCATTAGTAATACCCATGGGAAGCTGGGTATATATATGAATGGTGGGCCGTGGCCTGTCTCTATGCCTATGACAGGGCTAGGGCTTAGTTGCCATTTAATCAGGAACTGGTCACTGAAGTGTAAATGTCCCCAGTTTAGGTAAAAAGTAGAAAGAACCCACAGTCACTAAACTGTGGCTTCTGAAATTTACTGAACAATCCAAATTTTGCTGAAACTTTATGGAAGAGGTAGCAGCATCTTAATCTTGAAAATTAAGTCTTATATCAAGTTTCTTAAAAGGAATATGAAAGTCTCAAAACTTTTTAATGCACAGACTATGGGCTGAGTATATGTTCCTTAAATCTAAGCACTTAAGACTCAAAATGGTAAATGGACTGACTTCTAACAGTGGGCTCAAATTGTTTATGCATTTCTAACAATGACTTATTCTTTGAAATGTTAACCCTCCTAAAAGTTTAGACCAGGGAAACAGAAGCAACCAGTGGCATTACTTTATAAGATACAGCTATATATAAATAACATCAAAGGTCATAAATTATGGTGATGTCATATATGATACCACAAATCCTAACTAACAAAGGGATTTTCAAAATTAACCCAATTGCCAAATAATTTGATTACAGAAATAACTATCTATTGCCTTCTTTAACCCTAACACAGCAGGAACCTCCCGCTTTCTCTATAAATCCCATATTTCCTGAGTCCTGGAACTTCTATAGGGTGGGGCTCACTTTCCTGCATGCTTCTGCCAATTCATAACAACTGATACAGCATCTGCTGATCCCAACCTAATCAATGTAGCAAGTGCCACCCCGGCATGTTTCACTTCCGACTGTGTCCAGAGATTTCAGACATGGGATGTCAACCCTTCAGCCCCATTACTCAGCTACCAGGTTCTAGATGCTACCGTGATGCCAACTAGACTCCCCTGGGCAGATGACCCCACCAATATGTAATGGAGCCCTGCTTCTCCAGAGCACTGCCCCACTAGGGAAAGAAAAAGACAGGCTGGGAGTATGGATCGATCTGTCAATGCCCATGTTCAGCGGGGAGCAATTGCAGAAGCCAGACCGTCCACATTCTGCATCCCACAATGACCTTGGGTCCATACTCCCAGGGGGATAAAGAATAGGGAAGCTATCAGAGGAGGAGATGGGATATGGAGTTGTGGTGGGAATTGTGTGGAGTTATACCCCTCTTATCCTATAGTCTTGTCAGTATTTCTATTTTATAAGTAAACATTAAAACAAAAGAATTGAAAAATAGGAAAAAAAAAAAGGAATTCATACAGTTTTGCACTCCACCACTAACTTGTTGAATTAGAGAAAACTGCTTCTAAAGGAAGAAACAGAAATTTGAGAACTTATCTCTAAGAATTTAGATTATATCAATATATGCTTTCTAAATGCAGAATAATAGAGCCTTCTGATCTTAACCTTTTAAATGAGCGATACTATTTTCTGGATTATACCTTCCATTTCAATACAAATTCTTGGTAAAAATTCCTCCCTAATGTTGATAGAAACACAGCATCCAGCCGAGTGTCAGCTTTTTCCCCTGACTCTGTTGCTACATAAAAAGTGACAGAAGCTTTTGGCTCCATAGAGACCATGGTCATTTCTAATCATGACAGCTGTAGTATGAGATACATTGGCACTGTGAGTTAGTTAGTTATGCCTGTATGATGAAGTGTCCATACAAACTCAAAGTCAGTGGTGTTTGAGACCTTCTGGTTTGTTAATGAACCTGTAAAGATTTAGAGATGTGTGGTGCAGTTGGAGAGGACATGAAATTTCTTCTCTTTTCTCCTAGTCCTCATCTTTTGCATGCTTTCCACCTGACTGTTTATTCACAATTTTTTTTTATACTTCACTGTCCTCAATCTAGCGATGAAAGTAATTTCCTGAGGTGTGTGTTATTTTAGCAGATTAATTGAACCTTAGAAGTGAGTCCTAGGAACTTCTTTTTTATAGCCAGTCAGTGAGAAGGACCGAAAATAATGAGTCATCAGTGGACATCTGAGGTCCATGGAGGAGGTGAGGAAACCCTGACAACTGGTCAGACACAAGGGCTTGCTGGGCTTATAGTTGGAGACTGACAATATCAGGCATAGTCAAGGTGTTGTGGTAGTAGACTATAGTTGGAGACTGAAGTGAAGGACAGTATAGAGAGTTAGAGCCCCCTCACTCATGGCTGAAGCTGTCTCTAGGTGGATAGTGCCCATAGAATTCTTGTTCATATGTGGCAAATTCTCCACACACAAGTGGAAATGAGTCCAAGATCCCCCCAAATGCACATATACGTTAGTAAACTACATTAACGATGACCACATCATGTACTGTTTGAGACAAACTTAATGGAAATAGAGGTAATTATATTAAATGAAACCAGAAAAGAATATCTCACTTGAATAACGTACTGTTTTGCCATGTGCACAACATCAAGTTCAAACCCCACCCCCACTACACTAAGGAAAACTAAGTGTTGGGTTTCATTCTCCTTCTGCCTCAATCTATCAAAATAATTAAAAGGCAACTATCATATAGTTTTGCTTATATGTGTAGTTATGTGCATTATTGAACCAATGAACTAGCTAAAACATTTCACCATACTACCATTTGGAATCTGTGAGAACTGGTGGTTGTTGGTGCAAGGGGTTGGTGAGACAAGGGATCTTGCTAGAGGATATGGTGACTTGTAGCATCATATATGCATATGGAGTATTTCCCTGTCATCTTTAAACATTGTAAAATGTGATAAATCACTAATAATGAAAATTTTTAAAGGAAGAAATAGGGATCAGGCGGTGGCACACCTGGTTAAGTGCACATTATACAGTGCACAAGGACTCAGGTTCAAGCCTCAGGTCCCCACCTGTAGGAAGGAAGCTTCACAAGTGGTAAAGCAGGGCTACAGGTGTCTCTCTGTCTCTTTCCCTCTCTGCCTCCCCCTCCCCTTTGTCTCTACCAATAATTAATTAATTAATTAAAAAGAGAAGAAACAATCAAACTAATGAACTCATCTATTGATTACTTTACATATAATAGTTATTTTATGTTGTAAAAACACCTAATATGTACTCAGAGCAAATTTCCTCCTTCTCCTCCTGTGCTTTTCTTTTCCCTTTTCCTCTTCTTAACTATTTTTCTAATTTGTTTTTTTTCCTTTTGTTGCCATTGTTGTTTTATTGTTGTTGTAGTCATTATTGTTGTTGTTATTGATGTCGTCATTGCTGGATAGGACAGAGAGAGATGGAGAGAGGAGGGGAAGACAGAGAGGGAAAGAGAAAGATAGACATCTGAAGACCTGCTTCACTGCCTGTGAAGCGACTCCCCTGCAGGTGGGGAGCTGGGGCTCAAATTGGGATCCTTATGCTGGTCCTTGTACTTTGCACCACCTGCGCTTAACCCGCTGCACTACCACCCAACCCCCTTTTTAATTATTTTAATAATCGATTTGATATTTATTTTCAAAAGTACATGTCAACAGGATATAATTCCACACCATTCCCACCACCAGAGTTTTGAATCCCAAGTACCTCCATTGGAAACCACCACGGATCTCCCAAGGTTGCAGACATGGGCTGTCATCTGTCTACGTTTGTATGTATTTGCCCCCTTTTTCTTCCAGGTCTAATCCTCTCTTCCCGTCCAAGTTACATGTCATCCTATTACTACATCCAAATATTTCTATCATTTTCATCCCATCTCTCTGAGACCTGATGGAGCTAGAGTTCAGAGCCCTCTTATTCTCTTCCTCCTATCACTTCTCCCCCTTTAGGTATACTAATCAAAACTGTTTTGGGGGTGTACAAAGTAGACGTTCTGGCTTTTGTAATTATTTATCTACTGGAATTTGACATTGGCAGACCTATCCATACCTCCATCCCATTTCTGTCTTTCCCTAATGAGGAAGGGCTCTGGAGAGGTGAAGTTCCAGAACACATTGGTGAGATCATCTTCCCAGAGAAGTCAGGGTGGAGTCCTGGTAGTCTCTGCAACTTGGTGTTTAGAAGGTGCAAGAACATAAAGTGAGACTAAATGGTTAATGAACAGGAACCAAAAAGTAGGAAAAGGGCAGATGAGATTGGGCACTTAGGGTGGAAGAAAGCTCAGAAATCATTTTAGGCATGTTTCTAGGGGCCCACGACTGTGGTAGTTTTTGCTTAAGTTTCATAGCTGGCATGAAATTGGATAAAGCCATTGTCTGAGAAAATGGTGTCAGAGTAGAGAAAAGAATTAGAGAGTTGGATTAGGGCACAGAGTAGCTCCCAATCTTGAAAAAAATATTCTGTGGATAGAATTAACAATTTTAACTCCATCCACTTGATCCAGGGCATAATATATAGCACCAGATACTATGTAACCTCTAAGCCCCTATTGGTCTGAGGTCATAGCTTATGATCACAACTGGGATCACTGCAAGGTGCACTCACTTCAGGACCAGTCTTCCTCAGCTAGCAGGATGAGATACCCCAGCTCCCTTCAGAGACTGGGGTAGTCCCTACAATAGTTGTTCTTTGGTGAAGGCAAGGTTCTGAGATGGCCCACAGGAGGGCTTGTTCCTGATATAGGTGACCAGTGGTGGTGCAGAGAGGGATCCATTCGAGGTCTAGGCCCATCATATTTGTGTGGGAATACAAGGATTCCCTGACTAGGGCCCTAGATGGTGAGGTGGTATGATATTGACCCAAAAGGCCACTATTAAGTGAGCCTGTCTCGTGCCCTTATTTAACTTTTGTAGTCTTCTCTTTGTCTGATGATCTTAGACTTTCTCCCAGTTGTTTAAGCATTGAGTGTCATTTATTCATCCAACCAGAATTAGTTGTTTTAGGCTCTGTCTTCTTTGGGGATTTCTGTTAGATTGCTAAACTAATATTGTCTAATTCTAATTGATTAGAGAATTTATGGTGCTTTCTTCAGGCACTACAACTAGGATTTCAGGTTTATTAGGTCTAAGTCTAATCATCAAGGACTATTGAATACTATTACTTTCAGTTATATAATTGCCCCTAGCTTATAACCCAGTACACACTGCCCCATACCTAGCATCTGTAACTTTGTTAGATGGCATGCAGTCTAAAGTGGATGTAGATAGTCCCATGCATTAGGAAAGATCTCAACAGGTTTGAAGAGATAGAGATAAAGATAAAGATAGAGATAGAGATAGAGATAGAGATAGAGAGAACAGAACCAAAGTTTCCTTTAATGTGGTGGGAGCCAGACTAAAATCTGAGCCATGCACATGGAAAATAGTGTACTATCCAAGCAAGCTATTTCACCAGTCCCGTTTTCTTTAATTTTTGTGGGAGCAGGGCCTTGGGCATGAGCAATTCCATTGCTCCTGGGCTGGTTTTTCCAGTTGGTTTTATATTAGATAGGTGATATATGATAATTTTTAAAGACAGAATTATCTATAAGTTTCTCCCCTTTCATACTTTAAAGTTGTATCATATTTCTATGGCTTATGCTCCTGGATATGTTTTACTGTGCATCACCTTGTGGAGATTTAAATGTTCCTTGGTTCTTTTTCTGAGGCCCTCTTTTCAGTAACTCTTGCAAGGTAGATTTAGGAAAGGCAAACTCCATTAGTTTTTGTATGTCTGGTACTGTTTTGATTCCTTCATATTTGAATGATAGTATTTCAGGGTAAAATATGTGTGGATGGCAATTTCTGTCTTTTACATTCTTGGTTATACCACTTCAATCTCTTCTGGCCTCCACCTGCAGATAAATCGTACTCAAGTCTGACTACACTTAAGGGGAACTTTCTTCTTCTACATGGAAATGTGTGAAAATTTTTCTTTATCCTTGACTTCTCTTAATTTCACACTGATCTGTTTTAGTGTAGGCATATTTGAGTTAAGGAATTTGAAAGTTTGCTCTGCTTCCTGTACATCTACATTCTGACCATATCCTTTATTTGGAAAAAATAATGTCATGTATTTAAATATTTTTTATGCTCCCTTCCTTCTCTCCTTTACATCTGAGACCCCTATAAGTCTGATATTCACTTTCCTAATGGAGACTTCAATTTCTTGAGAAGTAGCTTAATTTTTCCTAAAGTTTTTCACCTTCTACTTTAAAGTCAAATGGTATGACTGGTTTGACTTCTGTTTCTGATGTTCACTCTTCTACACAGGAGAGTCTACTACCTTGACTTGCTAGTTGAGACTGGAGAAAATTTAAAGTGTCCCTCATATGCTGTAATTCTGTTATCAAGTTTTCCATCTTCCTTTTAAAAAATTGGTATTGTCTTTATTTGTTTATTGGATAGAGATATCCAGAAATTGAGGGGGCGGCTAGAGAGGGAGAGAGAAATTGAGACACCTGCAGATCTGCTTCACCATTTGCAAAGCTTTCCCCTTGCAGTGAGAACCAGGGGCTCGAACATGGGTCTTCGCACATTGTATGCACTCATTCAATGTATCACCACCCAGCCCCTACATTTTCCTGTCAAATGGCTCTTTAAATTCATGGACTGTGTTTTTAATCCATTTCTCCATATTAAATTGATAGCTTTGTACTTCTTCAAATTTCCTGGCAGTGTATTTCCTAACTTCTTTCTTTGATGGTAGCTCTTCTGGGTATGAATCATTAAGTTTCTGGCTGTCACCTATGTGTTACAGAACCAGTGTTTTCATTGTTTTACCCTCTGTTTTGTTTTCTGTTATTGTTCAGTAGATGGTTCTAGTTTCTGTTTCCTCTGTAAAGGTGTAGTAGTAAGGGGAGGAGTTTTTAAGAAGTGACAGTATTGAGGCACTGATTTCCTTAAACAGAGGCCTGGCCTGGGAGTAGGGATGGTAGGAGGATCACAGACTTCATTCTTTTCTTAGACTGATTCATACTACTAGGAAAAGAGAGAGACAGACTGGGAGTATGAATCGACCAGTCAACGCCCATGTTCAGCAGGGAAGCAATTACAGAAGCCAGACCTTCCACCCTCTGCAACCCACAACGACTCTGGATCCATACTCCCAGAGAGATAGAGAATGGGAAGGCTATCGGGGGAGGGGGTAGGATGTGGAGATCGGGCTATGAGAATTATGCGGAATTGTACCCCTCTCATTCTATGGTTTTGTTAATGTCTCCTTTCTTAAATAAATAAAAAAATCGGGAATTCTGCTGTGAAGTCAATGTCATTTCCTTACTGTAGGATGGTCTGGCCCAATTCATCACGGTCTCTATGATAGTTGGGACATCTTAGAGTTACGTAGACTTCTTGGCTGTCATAAGGGTAGATCATTTATTTCCCTGGTGTCCCTGGATGGCTCTCTGGTTTTCTTTCACTCAAGAGCCTGTGGCTTCTATAGTTCCAAATAGCAGTTCCAAACTCCTTTTCTTAAACTACTTGGTGCCTGAGTGGTTCCCAGTGGGCCCTTTAAATCTGACGTGTACATGTGAAAAAAATGCTCATATGGAGCCTGCTAGCAAAAGAGTGCAGTGCTTCTGCTTGGGCCTTTGTTTCCTTCCCATCCTGCTCTATCTGTCCACTAGCAATCACCAACCTTTAGATAGTGATGCTGTTTTTCTTTCTCTTTTTTTAATTCATAAAAAGGAAACACTGACAAAACCATAGGATAAGAGGGGTACAACTCCACACACAGTTCCCACCACCAGAACTCCGTATCCCACCCCCTCCCTTGCTAGTTTTCCTATTTTTTAACCCTCTGTGAGTATGGACCCAAGGTCATTGTGGGATGCAGAAGGTGGAAGGTCTGGCTTCTGTAATTGCTTCCCCACTGAACATGGGTGTTGACAGGTTGATTCATACTCCTAGCCTGCCTCTCTCTTTCCCTAGTGGGGCAGGGTTCTGGGTAATTGGAGCCCAAGCACACATTGGTGGGGTTTTCTGTCCAGGGAAGTCTGGGTGGCATCATCTTAGTATCTGGAACCTGGTGGCTGAAAAGAGAGTTAACATATAAAGCCAAACAAATTGTTCACTAATCATGAACCTAAAGGCTGGAATAGTACAGATGAAGAGTTGGGGGGGGGTTCTCCATTTTGTAGATAGTTAATAGGCATATTTTAGTTATATTCCAAAGGGCCTGTGGCTATACTAGTTTTTTTTCCCTGAACCTGAAATCTGATATGCAAGTAGATACAAGTTATTGTCTGGGAAGATGATGTCATGGCTGGATAAAGGACCATAAAGCTGGATCAGGGAAGAGAGTAGCTCCTAAACCTCTTTACTTGAAATCCCAGATGTTTTCTGATGAAATTTGTTGTTATTTTTGTAATATTTGTTTTCTTAAGGAGAGCTGACTTTATGAATCTAGGTCACTATAGCTCCATGCACCCACATATTCTTATAGGCATTGAGTAATGGATTAAAAGGACATGACTCCTGCTTCCTGGAGTTTATGGTCTATGTATATCTCTATCTATCTGTCTTTCTGTCTGTCTGTCTCTCCATATACATATATTCAATATATACATATATATTTAATCAAGACACATTTGAATTGAAGCAAGTGGGGAAGAAAAGCAAGCTCATTCAACTACAGTAAATTGAATTTCTGTAGTTGTGATTAAAAGCCATTAAAAGCCTTGAAAACTAGAAAGAGCAATGTCAACCTCATAGATTCAGCATTTCATGATGAGTTAGGGATGGGTTTTATATCATGCTATATGTCTCAAATGACTGGGATTTCTGGCCAGCAAAGTCACTTAGTTGAAACATGTACAAAGTGCACATGGTCATTTCTCATTCCTTGATATATGGTTACAACTATACTCCTCATATGCCATCTGTATCATTCTGAGTTCATATATACCTTCAGGATAGTCAGTAGAGCTCATTGGTGACACCAATTGCTTTTGAATATGTGTGATCTTTCTCTACAGAGACAGATACACACATACACTCTCATAATGAATTCTGGTAACAATCTGTGACAGATTAAATTATATTGGTGGTTAAGCACAATGAAAATGTCTTTCTTTTAAATGTTTGTGTGTTTTCTAAATTTATTTCTATTTTTGGGTAGAGAGAAAATTTTACAGGGAAAATAGATATGGGAAAGGGAGAGAGAGATACAGAGATAGCAGAGAGAGAGAGAATTGGAGCAGTGAATCTCCCCCACCCCAGGTGGGGGCCAGAGTCTTGAACATAAGTCTTTGTATCTTATAATATATCTGCTTTACCAGGCGTACAACCACCAGTCCCCTTGAACATTTATTTATATGCTCATAAATTGTACAGTGTGCATTAGTGGGAGTAATTTTTTAGACATTTTACTCTGTACACCCATACTTCCTGACACATAGCCTTTTCCTACCCTGAAATGTTCTATGTCTTTGGACATATTTCTCCAACTGGATTTATAAAATGCTGTATAATCTTATATCTCTTTGTTTTCTTACTGTCATATACTTGTGAAGGAAAAATTTCCAGGTGTGTGATTATTGTAATAGAGCATATTCAAGGTAAGTTGAAACATAGATGGTTAAAATTGGATAAATAACTTGATAATTTATGCATTTATTTATTTTTATATTTATTTATTCCCTTTTGTTGCCCTTGTTGTTTTATTGTTGTAGTTATTATTGTTGTTGTTGTTGGATAGGACAGAGAGAAGTGGAGAGAGGAGAGGAAGACAGAGGGGGAGAGAAAGATAGACACCTGCAGACCTGCTTCACCGCTTGTGAACTGACTCCTCTGCAGGTGGGGAGCCTGGGATCGAACCAGGATCCTTACACTGGTCCTTGCGCTTTGTGCCACCTGCGCTTTACCTGCAGCACTACCACCCGATTGCCAGTAACTTGATAATTTAGTCTCAACTGCCTCATCATACAGATTTAGAAAATAGTATTAAAGATTATTATTTCTCTCAGTGTATGTCACCTGACATATCTAGCTAAATGGAAGCCCTTTTCTCATATGGAATAGTTATTGAGGTGCAAGAAATGATAAAGGGTAATGACTTCATAATAAGTACCCCATTTCCAGTTACTCTGTAAAGTAGACTTTAAGAGTGCTTTGATAATCCTTGTTTTTCACTGGTTTAGGTGTTTGAGGCTCTTCCCTCATCCATCAATGTGTATATTCAGAAATGTTTTGAAATATATAACATAATTGGAAAATAACACAGGCATTAGGCAATAAATATATAAAAACAAGGTCACGTGTACCCATGAAAGATGTCTGGAGTGCACTCTCTTAAGAGTGTACTCCTTGGCAGGCTTGTTATATGTAAAGAACCCTCTGGAACTTAATCAAGACACTAATTTGAATTGAAGCAAGTGGGGAAGAAAAGCAAGCTCATTGAACTACAGTAAATTGAATTTCACTAGAGACAGTCTGTAGTTGTGATTAGAAGCCATTAGAAGCCTTGAAAACTAGAAAGAGCAATATCAACCTCATAGATTCAGCATTTCATGATGAGTTAGGGATGGGTTTTATATCATGCTATATGTCTCAAATGACTGGGATTTCTGGCCAGCAAAGTCACTTAGTTGAAACATGTACAACATGCACATGGCTATTTATCTTTCCTTGTGAAAAAGGCATTCTAAATCAGTGTTTAGAATTTTTCCATACAGTTTATCACTTGGTGCCTCCAAAAGACATTCTTTTGGTAATAAGACAAACCTCATCTGTTCAGATCTGAATCTAAATGGGGGTAGAGCAACATATTACCTCTCATATTTATGACAGTTTGGAAATATTCTTTTAAATAAATTCTGAAATATAAATCACACAAAACAATGTGTCTTACCTTTGCTCCATTACTAGTTTTTCTACACTGACATAAATTGTAAGATGGCCCCAGTGTTCAGGGACTTCTATTATTCACAACCATGAATTTCAGATGAACTTTCAAGTTTCATAATTTTTCTTGCTCTAGGTCAGATAGTATTTTCAATTATTAAAACCATAATCTTGAAGACATGCATAATTTTGTAGCTTACATGTAAATTTGTAATTTTAATGACTTAGTTTATGCTGAACATGAATAATAAACTATCACTTATTAAACCTGGAGAGCACCAGAAGTTACCAATATGATTTAAAATATACTGCAAAATGGGATTCATTATTATTTTGCATTTTAAAGATTTGTAGTAGACTAGTGTAACCAGGTATTTACTTTAAGGAAATAACAGGGATTTTAGGACTATATTTTCTATATAAAATAATTATATCATACCTAAAAACCTATGTGACAAAAAGGAACTCTCTGCATTTATTGAATTCTACCAGAAAAATTTGTTCATTCTTTTGAAAGACAATAAGGCATTTCTAAGAGCTTATCTCTACCTACCGCTGCTGATGGCCTGTTTCAGTTCTTGCCAGTTTTCCGGGTCATTAAAGCAAGGTCAGTGGGAGGGCTTTTACTCAAGGGAGAGACAATTTGAAGTATCCATGTTACTTTTCTTTTTCTTAAATGGCCTTTGTAGAGCAAGACATTTATTAGTGGGTCTTGACATATCTTTGAGACTTACAAAATCACAGGTGGAGGGATAATAGGCTAACTTTAGATCATGTTGGAACTACTCAGCTGGCATTTATTTGGCAACCCCCTCATCTGGTAATCTGTGTTCAGTACCCTTTGTTTGCCTCTCACTGCTTTCTGATATTAACATCTGCTTTAGATGGTGTTTGGTTTAAAATGGGTTTGGGGAGGGCTGCGATTTTCTATGGTTTAGAAGTCTTTTTGAGTTCATTTTTATAAGCCAATCAACTCAGTTTTCTGCCCTACATGGTAGAACTTTCCTTTACTTATTGGAATTTGACTCATTTTTCGAGCCCAAGTTAGCTTTTCTTTCCAAGAAGCCTTTGTCAACTAATCTAGTACTTGTTTTTTTCTGCATATTTGAATATAAATTGTGCTTAAAATATATCTGACCTTGAATATCTCATGCCTAGAATATATTCTCTAATGTTATTCTATAAAATATGTGATATAAAATGCATAGTGTTTTTTAATATAAAATTAGCATGTAAGCATATACACACATTCTAGAAATAGAATTCATAGAGTTAAGAAGTTTTATTCTAGGGAAGTTATTACTGGTTTTAGAGAAACTGCTACTGCTCCAGAATTTGAGAAATTTTATCTTATTTCTTCATAACACATCATGTTATTGTCCCCAAATGAAATGATCTAAATGATAACCCATTTCCTTTGACAATCTTCATTATAAATTATTTTATTAGCTTCCCACCCCCAAACCCCTTACATTTAGAGGCAAGGATCATAGCTCAGCAAGTAGAACACAATATTTACATGCATGAGGCCCCAGGTTCAATCCCTAGCACCTCATATGCCGTATTTACAGCAGTGTGATAACCATATGACTCCCTAAAATGACTACTTTGAATATGATAATTCTCCTTTGTATAAACTGTGCTAAGTAATGTTAAAAAGTAAATCCATGATCTCTGTGTTCTCAGAAGGCATATGTGAAAGAACATGCCCAGGCTTCCTTTGCCTCAGTCAAACTGTAACCAAGCTTATGCCTCAAGCAGATATTTGACTTAAGGAAAATTTATGTGCTTCTGTGGTTCACTTTTAACATAAGTCAGATGATGATGATATGGCAAGGCTTATAGGATGTTATGAAGACTTAATGAAATTATGTGCAAAAACAGACACTGAGTCTGTCATGTAAATAATCAGTGAATGTTAGGTGCTATTCATAACTATCATTACCGGTTCTTTGGAAATCCTTACTTAAGTTTAACCTCATTTTTCAAGTCCTGTGGTTTTTTTTTTTCATATTTTGAATTCCAACCATATTACTTTTAGTGTACCATACATTGTGGGATTCCTGCTAAAATAAAATCTTTGTTTCTGAGCATTTTTTTAAAACCACTTAGTGGCTTCCTACTTAATCTTCCAACTTCAAACTCCTTGAAGTCACGTTCAATGCATACCTCCTACTATATTCATTGGAATAAGAGAGAATATACTTCTTTATGGTATATATATATATTATCAGAGTAATTTACATTGAAGATCTAACAGCAAACCAAAAAGTCACATAGAGGACTTACTTGTAGGGGATTTAATTACTTTTCTAAAATGAAATTCTTTACTTTGAAGTAATGTGATAATTTGCCGTGATAGAAAAGCATACAGAAAACAACTGAAAAACTCACTCTTTTCAAAACGAACTTGGACACTGATGCTGTTAATAAACAAACTCAGGGATCACTGCCTTGACCTTGTACATAGATGAAAAGAGTGGTTTAGGAGATGGAGGCTTTCCAGAGTAGTTTAAGAAATGGTCAGAGGTTGTTCTACTTGAACAACCATACTATCCATATTGAAAATGGGACAAGGGAGCAGTCAGATCCAAAGTAGAAAATTACAGCCCAATTTGTGTTGAGGTCACCTCTGTGTCTCATTTTGGTGTCCAGAGCCACTGCCTTGCACTGGGCACTAAATGTGCCCAGGAAGAGGAGGCTTTGGCATTTGACAGACTATGTTGTCAAAGTTCTTATCATTCACTTGACCTGAATTAAATGTAAGCTTTCATGACTGGAGCACACTAGTAATGCTAAAGCACATTAAACTGAGACCTTTTGTCTCAGAAGAATAATGTTCTGTTTTGATTTTTCTCATTACACAAGGTAATGAATCAGCCAAATCACTCTGTACATCTGTGTTTGTTGATACTTGACATTTGGTTTTAAAGTGAGATTTTGGAGGACCCTTATTTAATCTGGGTTGGACTCTTCTGTGATTCAGTTTGTTTGCTGTCATTTGAATTTCATTCTAAAGTTAAATATTCAGTTGTCCCAACATAAAATTAAATGTTATCTTCCTCAAATTAATTACACCTACTATATTTTGCATCATTATTCAGCACATTCACCTTGAAGATGTTGAATTAACTGTATCTCAAGGTCAGAGACAAATGATATTCTCTTAGACAGAGCTGTGCTTTGGAAGGGTTTTTGGAATATAGTTGCTATTACTGTTAGATTAAATTCAGACTCTTTAATATAGTATTTGAAGTCTTCCATAATTTGACCCCAAATTACCTTATCATTTCATAAATTCCATAACTCATTTTTGTATATGATTGTTACTTAATAAATTAGTGTCTTCTTCTTTCTCCCTGGTTTCCTATATTGCATTTTTATCAAGTCAGTGTCTCCATGCTCTGTACATTTCAAACCAACAATATTTTAAAGTGTACTGAAACCCCACCCATTATTTTTAAAGTTGTCCTTGTAGTATAGCTTCACTACTCTTTTCTTCTCTCTCTCTCTCTCTCTCTCTCTCTCTCTCTCTCTCTCTCTCTCTCTCTCTCTATCTCCTCTCTTTTCCTCTAATTTTTATGAACTAAATGCTGGTGATTAGATGACAGCTATTTAACAAATGTAGATCTAGTCAAGAAGATGATGGTAATCAAGTGGGCAAGGATTGATTCGCATTTATTTATACATCTTCTAAGGTATCTGACATAGTGCTCAGCTTAGCGACACTTGCTGGTTTGATGTATATCTGAGTGATTGACCTGTTGTACTGTTGAAATTGTTTATTTGATGACTATGTTGCCTACTATATGGGGGATTCTGGCGAAGTCTTTTTTTTTTTCATGAATGAACTATGGGTTGAATTCCATTTGAAAGAGCAATCGTATTATTCTGGAATGATAAAATGGGAAGGGCATTGGTAGTTGTTACCTGCTTTCTAGCTGCAATGGAGTCAATAAATTCTCTTCTGATTTAACATGGAATCTGTTGATAAGAGGCTGTTGGATATCAAGTCCTGAAATACAAAAAGTAAATTGAACTTTCAACTGGAATATCTATTTATGAGTTAGATATATCAGGATGCCGGCCAGGCTTCCCTGGACTGAAGACCCCACCAATGTGCCCTGGAGCTCCACTTCCCCAGAGACCCACCCTACTAGGGAAAGAGAGAGGCAGACTGGGAGTATGGACCGGACCGACCAGTCAACACCCATGTTCAGCGGGGAAGCAATTACAGAAGCCAGACCTTCCACCTTCTGCAACCCACAGTGACCCTGGGTCCATGCTCCCAGAGGGATAGAGAATGGGAAAGCTATCAGGGGAGAGAATGGGGTATGAAGATTGGGTGGTGGGAATTGTGTGGAGTTGTACCCCTCCTACCCTATGGTTTTGTTAATTAATTCTTTCTTAAATAAAAAACAAATTTAAAAAAAGATATATGTTTTCATATGGACTATGCAGAATCTCACATAGGGCAAACTGAATAAATTGGTTTTTTATGTCATTAAAATATTTTCAGGAACTTAAACATGTTTTCAAAAAGATAGGTCAAAAAGTTAATATAGAGAAAGCTTAAAGAATTTGAAAGATAAAGCACCTGTTATTACAGTACTCTAGGATTATCACTTCTATTTTCTGAACAAGTCTCAGATTTCCCTATCAAAACTGTACTTATTAGTTTAAAATAAAATACTTCTAAAATCAGGTTTTTTTTTAGAAAAATCAATACATGTTTTTATTAATTTAGTTGTAAAAGGACATTATTTTGACTTATTTTTTAAATAAAGAAGTGTTTTTCACTGTTTACTTGCAAATAAGGAACAATTGACGTGTGGTACTTCTATGAAAACATTAGACATTTTAAAGACAAAATGAAATTCAAAAACTTGGGTCAGCAAATTGAAAACATTATTTTTTATTGATTCAATAATGATTGACAAAATTGTAGGTTAAGAGGGGTACAATTCCACACATTCCCACCACCAGAGTTCCTTATTCCATCCCCTCTATTGGAGGCTTTCCTATCTTTAATCCCTCTGGGAGTATGAACCCAGGATTATTATGGGGTTCAGAAGGTGGGAGGTCTGGTTTCTGTTTCTCCACTGGACATAGGCATTGGCAGATGGATTTGTACTACCACCCTCTTTATATCTTTTCCTATTGGGGCAGGGCTCTGGAGAGGTGGGGTTCCAGGACACATTGGTCAGGTCATCTGCCCGGGGAAGTAAGGTTGGCATCATGGTGGCATCTGAAACATGGTGGCTGAAAAGCATTAAAATTTAAAGGAGAACAAATTGTTTAATAATCAGAAACCTACAGGTAAGAATACAGAAGATAAGATTTGAGGTCTCCATTTTGGAAAAAAATAGCTAGGAAGTCTATTTTAGGTATATTCCAAGGGGCCCATGACTTTACTAATTTTTGCTAGAACTCAATAGATAACAAGCAGGTGGACTAAAGGTATTGTCTAGGGAGATATTGTCTGAGTAGGAAATAGGACTAGAAAGCTGGATCAGAGCAGAGAGTAGCTCTCAAACATGGGGAAACATAAATAAATAGTGTTTAATGTATTGGGATTTTTTTATGTAAAATGGACTTAGATGCCTTTGTAACAGCACTGTGTATTTTCTTTTTGTGGTTAATTCTCAAATATTTTTCTATAAAATTCACATATATACTGCTTTCATGATAATAATAGCACTCTGTATTTACTTTCTTTAAGGCATGTGACTTACTGTTTTTCATTTGGGACTGAGTTGCTGATGTAATCATATACTATTCTTGTTGAAAAGATGTTTTGTGTCTGTAAAGCTGCTAGATGTTTGCAGGTTATTTTGAAGTCAAGAAATAGAAAAATGCTAAATGCCTCAATCATGTGTTGTTGGCCTATATAGAAACAGTATTATGGCATGTTCTTTCATGTAGGCAATGAAAATTTCTAACCTAGGACTCCAGAAACTTGAACTCTTGCTCTGGAAATTAATGCATTAGCTTATTGCACTGATATTAATTGAGTTAAGAACAAGGTACACTTACATTTTCTGTGGTGAAGGAATATATCATAAAATAATCATTATATAAATTATAAAGCTGTACCCGTGTTAAGCATATGGAATGAGATCTACAGTGTTATTATAGACCATACAATAGTGGATAATAAAGGAATCTGAATATGTTAAGAAGGTCAGAATTTCTCCCAGGGGAGTGGTAATTAATGCCTGAACACATAAACCAAGCAAAGGGGTGAGGATGAAGTTCATTCTAGGCACAGGGACATCATCTACAAACCCTCAGTGGTATGAGGGAACTTGGTGAGTTTAAGGGAATGAAAACAGCTCAGTTGGAATGAGGGTACAGGTGCTATAAAATGAGGTTGCAGAGGTGCCTTAAAAGTAAGAACCTTTGAGGTCACATTAGAGATTTGTTTGAATGTTTGTTTGCTTATGCTAAGATGAGTGAAAATACTTTGGAGAGTTTAGGTAAAGATAGACTTTGATTAAATTTGCATTTTTAAAGGATCACACTTTATGAAGAACAAACTATAGTGGCAAGAGAAGCCAGGAGACCAGTTATACAGGTGACTGCTGGACAGGTCCAGGATAATTTTGATAAGCATTTGGACTAAGAAAGTGGCAGTGGAGGGAAGTGGAAACAACCAGTAAGGGGGTGTATAACTCGGGACTGTGAGGGCAGTCTGGTTGCAACATCTTTCAATCCATCAATCACCAGGGTTGATTGGACTTACCTGGCTGTCTAGGAGAATGTCCCCTTCTTCTCTCACTGCTCCATCTGTATCCCTCCCAAAGCTGTTCGCATTGTGAAAGGGGATGACTTTCCTGAAATAGAGATGAACTAGTCTTTGGTCAACGGTGTATGAATAACTGCACTCCTCTGCTAGAACCTCCAAACAAGCTCTCAATAATGTCTCGGGTAGTTGGTGTGCTATTCCTTGAAATGAGCAGCACAGGAGAATTCTGATTGTTTGGGGGTGTGCCAGTAGGGTAATAGAGACCATTATATTGATCAAAATGTACTGTGTTTAAATCATTTAACCTGTTTGAGTATCAGTATCCTGATCTATTAGATAAGAACAATGAATCAGTAAGATATCCTCTAGAGAAGAATTTAGATATTTTTCCCTCTGAAATACCAGGTAGGACTTTGGGCTTTATGGAACATGTAGTCTCAGCTGCTACTACACCACTCCACTCAGCTGTGGTTGGTATCTACATGAAAGCATTGTATCTCAATTCAAATATATATACAGGTCTTAGGATATATAAATCAACACAAACCTGACAGTTGACTGGTCAATTACTGGAAACAATCAACTCATGAGGTATCTCATTGTATCACGGGTCAAAAGTATCATGGGCCAAATAAGTAAATATTAGTTGACTTAGGGGGTCGGATGGTAGTGTAGTGGGTTAAGCACACATGGCAAGAACTGCAAGGACGGGCATAAGGATCCTGGTTGGAGCCCCCCAGCTCCCCACCTGCAGGGGGTTTGCTTCACAAGCGGTGAAGCAGGTCTTTATCTCCCCTTCTCTCGATTACTCTCTGTCCTATCTAGCAATATTTTTTGAATTCTAATCCTTATTTGCTACAACTAGTTTTCTGAAATAATTTCCTTTAATTCTCAACTAGTGTGTATTTTGCCTATGGTCACTGTTCAAAAATTGTGTGGAAATGGAAGGGGAAACATACTATATTGTACTTCCAAAGCTCAGTATATGCTAATTTTGAAAAGCACACTATTTGCAATGAAATGTTTTTCAGCTTCTCACTGTTATTAACATAGATGATCAAGGGTTAAATGTGTTTGCATATGGGCTATATAATAGGTTATGCAAACTGAGACTTTAGAGTATATGGGCTTTGGCAATTGGGTGAATAATTGAATATTTCAGGAAAAAAGTAAAAATTTTAATTGAATCATATTTATAATTAATCCTTATGAAATACTAGTTCGTTTTGATCCTTTGCAGGTTGTTATGAATGAATATAAGAAAGCTAAGTCTGAAGCCAAAGACATTTTTCATAAAATTCTTTCAATTTGAGACAGGTAGGTTGACTTTTCCATGATTTATTTGATGAGATGCTTTCTTTCCTATGCTGTGTTATTGTTATTTAATATTTATTGAACACTATAGACTGAGAAGGTTGGAGGAGGAAAGGAATTTGTCAAGTCTTAGTTTACATGCATTATGAGCAAAAGTTCTGCTGTAGCACTGATTCAAAGCCACTGTGAGCTTTGCCTATCAGAACTAGAACATGGCTAGTAGTAAGGTAATTCAAATTACCAAGACAAAAATCTGGAAGTGGGGTCCGGGCAGTAGTGAACCAAGTTAAGCACACATAGTAGTAAGCACAAGGACCCACACAAGGGGGTTTGAGCCCCTTGCTCTCCACCTGCAGGAGAGTTGCCTCAAAAGTGGTGAAGCTGGTCTGCAGGTGCCTATCTTTCTCTCCTCCTCTCTATCTTACTCTACTCTCTCAATTTCTGTCTGTCCTATCCAATAAAAAGAAATACGGAAAAAGTGGCCTCTGATTCTCAACCATAACCCTGGAAGCAATATATATATTGTAACCAGAGAGAGTCCAGGTAGAGAAGGTGAATGGTCCAACATGACATTAGCAGTGGGAGAAAAATGAAGGAAAGTCTAGACACTTAAGTAGGTGTCATCAGGAGCTAAACAATAGATAAGAAATCCAAGGAATAGGTTGAACATTCATCAGAGAGATCAGTGGAAAATATTAATATATTTTAATATCACTAAAGGTCAGGTTTGGTAGGAGAAACAAAGGAATCAGAACTGTGAAGGCACTAATCAGTCCTAGGGGAAGTCTAGATTTACTGAAGGGAGTTTCAAGGAGGCAAAGAAAGCATGGTGTTAAGATTCCTGGAAGGAAGATCCAGAGTGTGGCTTAACTGTAAAAAAAAAAAAAGAAAAGAAAAGAAAGTAAGAAAGAAAGAAAATAACTGAAATATTGAAATAACTACAGAATCTGACCAAATTCAGAAGCAAAGTTTATTTCTTACCCAATATGAATGCCTCTTAGATTTTTTATTTTATAATTTTTATTTATAAAAATCAAACACTGACAAGAACCATAGGATAAGAGGGCTACAACTCCACACAATTCCCACTACCAAAACTCCTTATATCATACTCTCCCCTGATAGCTTTCCTGTTCTTTATTCCTCTGGGAGTATGGACCCAGGGTCATTATGGGGTGAAGAAGGTGGAAGGTCTGGGTCTTGTAATTGCTTCCTTGCTGAACATGGGCGTTGGCAGGTCAATCCATACTACCAGACTGTCTCTCTCTTTCCATAGTGGGGTGGGACTCTGGGCAAGCAGGGCTCCAGGACACATTGGTGGGGTCATATGCTCAGGGAAGTCCAGTTGGCATCACGGTAGCATCTGGAACCTGGTGGCTGAAAGAAAAGTTAATATATAAAATTGTTGACTAATTATGAACCTAAAGGCTGTATTAGTGCAGATGAAGACTGGGGGGGTCTCTGCTTTGTTGATAGTTAGTAGGCCTATTTTAAGTATATTCCCAAGGGCCCATGACTATTTTAGTGTTGTTTTTTTTTTTCACTGACCTTGACATCTAATATGCAGGTGGATCCAAGTTATTGACTGGGGTGATGACATCATGGCTGGAAAAATGACCAAAAAGCTGGGTCAGGATGAAGAGTATCTCCCAAATATGGGAAAGGTATATAAATATTGTTGACTATAAATCACATCAATTTGATCTGATATGGTACCCATATTCAGCTTAGGAGCCTATGTGACCTCTGCATCCCTGTAGATCTGAGCTCACATTCTGTGGTCATAAGTAGGAATGTTCCAAGCTGCCCCAATTTCAGAACCCATCTTCCTCAGGTGTAGTATATAGTATGTTGTCCAGCCTCCCTTCGGAGGATGGAACATTCTCTACTGTTGCTGATTCATGTTGAGGGCAAGGTCCTATGGGGGCCCACAAAGAGGTCTATTGTATTGTTCCTGATAGAGATGTACAGTAACCATGGAGAGAGGGATTTATTCTAGGTCTAGGCCCTCTTGTCTATCCGGGAATCTCAGGACTCCCTGTCTAGGGCCCCAGCTGATGGGTTGGGCTGATAGTGACTAAAGAGTCATTGTTAAAGTATGCCAGTCTCTTGCCCTTATTCAGCTTTTGCAGTCCTTACTTTGGTAAGGTTAGCTTTGGAGTGACTGAGGGAAGTGTAATAGGGGGTAGGTTAGGAGGTCATATACTTCTCTCTCTCTCTTTTTTTTTTACTTATTTATAGAAAGGAAACACTGACAAAACCATAGCATAAGAGGCATACGACTCCACACAATTCCCACCACCAGAACTCTGTATCCCATCCCCTCCCTTGATAGTTTTCTTATTTTTTAACCCTCTGGGAGTATAGACCCAAAGTCATTGTGGAATGCAGAAGGTGGAAAGTCTGGCTTCTGTTATTGCTTCTCTGCTGAACATGGGCAATCTACTTCAAAGTAGACACTATTTCATTAGGAACTTTGAGGTGTCTTTTTAGGTCTTTCTACTTGCTTGCTGCATATACTGAGGCACTGCAGACTATTGTGCATTTTTGCTCTCAGGTATATATTTTGCCCTAAATTATGGATACATGTGAACATATGCCCTGTCTCATAGGACCTGGTCTATATCTAGTTTTTGGGACTTTGTTAGGAAGTAAACCACCTGAGATGGAATTACAGAACCCTATGAAAGGAAGGGTCTTACCTGAGTCATGAAGCTGAAGGGTTGACATTCCACGCCTGATGTCTCTGGACAGAGTCTGAAGTTAAGCTTGCTGAGGTGGTACTCATTGTATTGATTAAGATGAGATCATCAGATGCCATATAATTTTATATTAATTGATAAAAGCATGCAGGAAAGTGTGTTCCACGCTAGAGGTTCCAAGACTGGGGGAAATATAGGCTCTATAGGGAAGTGGGAGTTTCCTACTGTCTTAGTGTTTAAGAAGGCAATAGATATTTATTGTTGTAATCAAATTATTTGGCAATTGGGTTAACTTTGAAAATCCCTTTGTTAAGATTTACTGTATAATACACAACATCACCGTGATTTACATCCTTTGACATTATTTATATGTAGCTGTGTCTTATAGAGTAATGTTACCGGTTGCTTCTGTTCTTCCTAGTCTAAGCTTTTTAGAGAGTCAACATTTAAAAGACTTGGCCTACAGTCTGTGCATTAAAAATTTTGAGACATTCAGTCAATTTTTCCCATATCATATTAATTAAATAGTGATATATATGACTACAAGTTAATAGGAGTGTACATAAACACCATTCCTACAACTAAAAGACTGTGTCCCATCCTATCCACCCTCATCCTCAATCCAGAGGTTTTTACTTTGGTGCCCTACTCCACACTCGTCAAATTCTACTTTGAATTTCCCTTTCTGTTCTTCTTTCTCAACTTCTGTTTATGAGTGGGATCATCCCATACTCATCTTTGTCTTTCTGACTTAGATCAGTTAACATAATTCCTTCTAGCTCCATCCAAGATGGCTCAGAGAAGGAGGGTTCATTGTTCTTAATAGCTGCGTATATATTCCATTGTGTATATATACCAAAACTTTCTCAGCCATTCATCTGTTGTTGGGCACCTTGATTGCTTCCTGGTTTTAGTTATGAACATAGGTGTACACATATTTTTTTGGTTGGGTGTTGTGGAGTCCTCGGGGACTCCCTAGGAGAGGAATTATTGTGTCACGTGGAAGGTCCATGTCTAGCCTTCTGAGAGTTCTCCAGACTGCTCTACAGAGGTTGGACCAATTTGCATTCCCACCAGCAGTGCAGAAGGATAACTTTGTTCCCATAGCCTCTCCAGCATTTGTTGCTGCTGTCCTTTTTGATGTATGCGATTCTCACAGGGTGAGGTGGTAGCTCAATATTGTCTTTATTTGCATTTCTCTGATAATCAGTAACCTGGAGCAATTTTTCACGTGTTCTTTAGCCTTTTGGATTTCTTCTGTAGTGAGTGTTCTGTTCATATCCTCTGCCCATTTTTGGATGGGGTCATTTGCTTTTTTGGTGCTAAGTTTGCTGAGATCTTTATATATATATTTGGTTACTAGTCTCATGTCTGATGTATGGCATGTGAAGAAATTCTCCCATTCTATGAGGGGTCTCTTTGTTTGGGTGATGGTTTCTTTGGCTGTGCAGAAGCTGTTCAATTTGATGTAGTCCCAGTTGTTTCTTTTTATGTTAGTCTTCCTTGCAATTGGGTTTGAATCATCAAAGATGTCCTTGAGGTGTAGGTGGGAATGTGTTCCACCAATATTTTCCTCTAAGTATTTGACAGTTTCTGGTCTAACATCCATGCCCTTGATCAATTTGGAGTTGATTTTTGTTTCTGGTGAGATAAAGTGGCTCAGATCCATTCTTCTGCATGTTTCAACCCAGTTTTCCCAGTACCATTTATTGAAGAGAGACTCCTTCCTCCATTTAATATTTTGGGAACCCTTATCAAAGATTAGATGTCCATAGGTGTGAGGGTTCAGTTCTGGGCTTTAAATTCTTTTCCACAGTTCTGTGTACATATTTTTGTTCCAGTTCCAGGCTGTTTTGATGATGATGGCCTTATAATATAGTTTGAGATCTGGGAGTGTCATGCTTTCATTTCTGTTTCTTTTCCTCAAGATTGTTTAGCGTTTCTAGGTGTTTTCTGGTTCCAGATAAGTGATTGTAGTTTTTGTTCTATTCTCTTAAAGAAGCTTGGTAGAACTTTGATGGATATCGTGTTAAATTTTTATATAGCTCTCAGGAGAATATACATTTTGATGATAATAATTCTTCTAATATGAGCATGGGATATCTTTCCATTTCTTGGTATCATTTTCTGTTTTCTTGAATAGTGACTCATAGTTTTCAGTCTTTCACTTCTTTGGTCAGCATTGCTCCTAGGTATTTTATTATTTTACTGCAACAGTGAATGGGAGAGATTTCTGGATATCCTCTTCTTCGGATTTAGAATTTGCATAGAGAAATGCCGCTGATCTTTGCATGTTGATTTTTGTAGCCTGACACCTTGCTATATTTCCTAATAAATTCCATTTCTTTTCTACTGGATTCTTTAGGTTTTCCTATGTATACTATCATATAATCTGCAAATAGTGAAAGCTTGACTTCTTCCATTCCAGTCTGTATTCCTTTGTTTCCTTTCTCTTGCCTGATTGATATGGCAAGCACTTCCTATACTATGTTGAAGAGTAATGGTGATAATGGACAGCCCTTTTTAGTCCCTGATCTGAGGGGGAATGCTTTCAGCTTCTGTCTGTTGAATATGGTGTTGTGTGTGTGTGGACTCCACTATCTTGAGTAATTTCCCATCTATTCCCATTTACTGCAATGTTTTGTGCATGAATGGGTGTTGGATTTTTGTTAAAGACTTTCTCTGCATCTATTGAGATAATCATGTGATTTTTGGTTTTGCTTTTTTAAATTTTTTTTACATTTATTTATTCCCTCTGTAGTCCTTGTTGTTGTTATTGTTGTTATTGATGTCATTGTTGTTGGATAGGACAGAGAGAAATGGAGAGAGGAGGGGAAGACAGAGAGGGGGAGAGAAAGGTAGACACCTGCAGACCTGCTTCACTGCCTGTGAAGCGACTCCCCTGAAGGTGGGGAGCCTGGGGCTCAAACCGGTTTCCTTACGCCAGATCTTGTGCTTTGTGCCACGTGCGCTTAACCCACTGCACTAGTGCCCGGCTTTTATTGATGTGATGAATGACATTGATTGACTTATGTATGTTGAACTGGGATAAATCCCACTTGGTCATGATGAACAATGTTTTTGATATACTGCTGTATCTGGTTGGCTAGGATCTTGTTCAATATTTTGGCATCTATGTTCATTGGAAATATTAGTCTGTAGTTTTCCTTTTTTTTGTTGTGTCCTTATCTGCTTTTGGCATCAGGGTGACGTTGGCTTCCTTGAAGGTGGAAGGGAGTGTTCCTGTTTCTTCCATCTTTCGGAAGAGCTTTAGAAGTATAGGTACTAACTGTTTCCCGAAGGTTTCGTAGAATTCCATGCTCCCAGAGGGCTAGAGAAGGGGAAAGCTATCATGGGAGGGGGTGGGTTATGGAGATTGGGTGGTGGGAATTGTGTGGAGTTGTACCCCTCCTACCTTATGTTTTTGTTCATTAATCCTTTCTTAATTAAAAAATTTAAAAAAAAAGAATTCCTTTATAAAGCTATCTGGTCCATAACTTTTGTTGTTGAGAAGACTCTTAATAACTGTTTCAATTTCTTTGTTTGTGATTGGTGCATATAGGTTTTTTAGTTCTTCCTGCTTCAGTTTTGGAAGGCTATATGTTTCTAGGAATTCTTTCATTTCTTCCAGATTTTCTAGCTTGGTGGCGTATAGTTCTCTGTAGAAGTTTCCCATGATTTTCTGGATTTCTGTGGTGGCCTTTGTGGTATCTCTTATATCACTTACAATGTTATTTATTTGAGTCTTCTTCCTTCTTTTTTTAGTGAGTCTGGCTAGGGGTTTATCAATTTTGTTTAATTTTTCAAAGAACCAACATTTGGCTTCTTTGATCTTCTTAATGGTTCTCTTATTTTCGATGTTGTTTATTTCTGCTCTAATTTTAGTGATTTCCGTCTGCCTGGTGCTTTAGGGTTCCGTTGTTCCTCTTCCTGTAAGTCCTTAAGGCATGTGGTAACATAATTTATTTGAGCTTTATATTTTTCTATAATGTGTGCTTTCTGTATCCTTGCTTCTTTTCATTGTAACAATCATATGTCTTGGTGTTTTCAGTTCTGGTTTGATTCTGTTTGGGACTCTCTGGGCCTTTTGAATTTTGGTTGTTTACATCTGGTAAGTTTTATTCTATTATTTCCTTTAGGATGTTTACATCGCCTTCCTCTCTTTCTTCCTCGGGTAGGCCAATTATCTGAATGTCACTTCTTGTGAGATCATCCCATATGTCTCTTGTTGTTTTCAGTGTCTCTCAACCTCTTTTTGAGCTATTTTTACCTCTTAGTTTTCTTTAGCCCATCTGTCTGGCTGATTCTGATTTCTGCTTCTGTTAATCTGCTTTCCCTTACCTCAGATCTTTCTTCAGTTCAATTATAGTATTAGCTTGTTCTGCTGATTGGCCTTTTAGTTCAACTACTTCAGCTTTCAGTTTTCCAATAACATTGAGGTAGCTAATATTTTCTTTGAGGATCTCATTTGTTGTTTCCCTAATACTGATAGCCCTTTCCTACATAGTTGTCTTCATTTCTGTGATTATTAGGTTTATTACTGCTTGCATACTTTTCTTATCTATGGTTACTTCTGACTGATTTGGGGTTTCTTCTGGCCTCCTGTCCTGATTCATTGTGGTAGAAGTTTTATTTGCTCTTAATTTAACAATTTTTTTATTGATATGGTTTTTATTTTCTGTTCTGTTGTTCTTCAGTTGTCGTGTTTTGAGTGCAAGCCACGCTATACTAAAGACCTTTCACAAATATAGTCACCAACCTCAGAAATTACAATAGCAACTGAAGCAAGGATTGATGCAGTTCAGCTAATACCAGTTAGCCAAACAAAACCACCAGTCCAAGAAAAAATAGCAACCAAAGCCAAAAGAAAAAGAAAGAGAAAGGGAAAAAGGGAAAGGAAGAATAGACAATTATGTAAATATACTGTGCACTATGAATTCTAAAAATAGCAAGAGTAGAAAGTAAAGGAGAAAAGAGAGAGTCCACTCTGAGTCAGATTTCTTGCACAAAATAATTCACAAAGGAATGTCAGTGAATTCAGAAAGCAAAAGAAGGAAGGGGGGGAAGAGCAGTGAAAGGAAAGTTTTTTTTTTTTTAATTAGCTGGGAGGAAAGAATAATGAGGGTAGAAGGAAGAAGGGGAGAGAAACAAATTCCTCCAAAAATAGATAGTAAATCCAGTCACCTATCAGTGGAATAAGCAACAACATTTAATTTTGTTCAACTTGAGGAGGAGGGAAAAGAGACATGCTTATATAAGTAATAATAAAATTAAACAGAGTAAAAAACCCTAAAAGTCAGTCCTCAGCTTGGACTGCTCCAGATTGTCTGCACACAGCCTGGTCCCCTTACTAATCAAAACAAAGCAAAGACAACCAATTATAAGAAGTATAAAAAAAGAAAGAAAGGAAAAAGAAAGAAAATTCTAGCACTGCTGAGGCCCTGATTGTTTAGGTTTTAAGTCACTCAAATAGAGCTCCATCCCCCTTCCAAATAGAGCTCCATCCCCCTTCCAAAAAAAAAAAAAAAAAAGAGCTCCATCCCCCTTCCAAAGAAAAAAAAAAGCTTGGAATGACACCCCACCTGCTGAGCTAGGAATCTTGGTAAAGAAAGTAGCTCTACAGGAGGCCTTCTAGGAACAGCTGGCCAGCCTATGGGGGCTGGTTTTGGGGTGAAGGGGCATGGTGAATTCAGAAATGATCAAGCCAAAGATTTTCCTTTCTTTGGTCCTTTTGGCCTCCCTTTGCCAGCCTAAGAGTGGGTTATAGGACTCTTTTTTGCTGTTACCCTGACCACACTTTGCTCTGGCTTACCACTGATGATCAGAAATCCTTTCCTCTCCCAAGAGTCCCAGGTTGAAAGGTACTTTTTTCTGGAGCTCACACCGGTGTTGTCTCCCAAGTCGCCATGTTGGCTCTTCCCCCCCCCTAGATTTTATTTTCCCAAAATACAGTACAGTTGTTGACATGTGTACACTTTGTCTCCCCACATCTCTTCTCTTCTATTATTCACAATTGGTACAGGTTCAGGAATGTGGAGTCAGGTGTTGGACATAAATGTGGTGTCTTATTGACACTGTCTTCTTATGTTAGTATAGAGTAAAGAAATAAGTGATAGTTGGAGAGGTTGCTTAGTGAGTAGAGTGCATGTTTTACAGGCATATGACCTCAGATTTGAGCCTTGGTACTAAATATGGTCAGAGTAGTGCTACCTATGTATTGATATGTCTGTTTGTCTCTATTTATCCTCTCTCTTTGACATATATAAATGTATAAATAATTTTTAAAAGACTCTTAAGTACCACGTCATTATCAGAGCAGGATGATTAGTAGTACAAATTCCTCTTTCCATCAGTTAATTTGATTTCTCACTCACATACACACCACCCATATTCTCACAAATAAAAGGAGTTATAAGAACACAGCCAGGCTTAAGTGAATATAGTTTTCACTCTGATAGAATGCACTCTCCTTCAGTTCTAGTCTTTTCTTACTATGACCAGTTTCAAGTCATTCTAGTGACTGTCCACTCTTTTGGGATGAAAATGAGATAATGTTTGTTGCATGACCATTTTGGAAGGGCACATATTCCAGGTCTTTCAGGGAAGTTACAGAAGGGAAGAAAAAAGTGTCACTTTGTTCAGGGCTAAACTCTTACAGTCTCCTAAAAGAAATGAAATTGATCTTTGCTTTTTTTTTTTTCCCCAGCTCATCTTTCTTCCCGCCCCCCTTCATATCTTCCTTCCTTTCTGCCTCCAAGGTTATAGAGCTCCCAGCCAGCACAAAGTCACCACTGCTTTGGGTAGACATTGGTTTTCCTTTTCCTTTACTCCCCCCACCATTATTATTGGATAGGATAGAGAGAAATTGAGAAGAGAGGGGGCGATAGAAAGGGAGAGAGAAAGATAGACACCTGCAGACTTGCTTCACTGCTTGTGAAGTGCTCCCCATGCAGGTGGAGCCAAGGGCTGGAACCCGGATCCTTGCACCGGACCTTGTACACTTAAATGGGTCTGCTACTGCCTGGACTCCTCCTCCTCCTTTTACTTTTATTGTTTCTGATAGAGACAGAGAGTAGGAGAGAGAGGGGAAGAGAGAGAGAGAGAGAGAGAGAAAGAGAGACAGAGAAAACTGCAAAACTCCTTCTCCACTTGTGATGCTGATACCCCCTTTCTGCAGGTAAAGACTGGAGCCTTGAACTCAGTCCTAGTGCATAATAATGTGTGCAATATGCTAAGTACACTACCACCAGGGCCTACCAGTTCATCTTTTATATGCTCTTCTTTCTTGTCATACCATTCCCTTGCTCTCCTCTACTGTCCTTTCACTTTATGAAAACAGACCTACTCAGTAATCCTTGAACAGCATGACAATAATGTTTTACTATTAGAGTTAACCTACCTTTCATTAGCTCATATTCTTTCCTCTATTTAAAGTTGAGAGTTCTATCTTTGCTTTTGAAACTACCTACTTTATATTTATGTATGTCACAGATCTTGTTCTTAGTGTATAAGCAATCAAGTTATTTCACTTCCAAGCATCGGGATAAATATCCCTTTCTTATGGGGAAGTGATGCCATTTGAATAAGATAATGAATAAAAAGAGCGCAAGATAGTGACCAACATAACTGATTAGGCTTATGATTGTATCCTAGATGTCCCATCTGTTTCATGAAATCCTATCTTAATGTTATTTTATGTGTTGTGATTGTTTTTCAACACCTCCTTCTATTTCTTGAAGTCCTTTCTTATGTTGAGAGTCAATGATAATAAATAATTCCTGCAACTATTTTTGATGTTACTTAATGTCAGCTACTACATAAAGTACTTAATATGCATTATCATACCCAATTCTAAACACAATCTTGTGCAGGAAGTACTAATAGTTACATTGTTTTATAGATAAGGACTCTGAGCTCAGGCTCCATTCCTTCTTTCACTATGCACCAAGCTCTTCTCCGTGCCTGTGATGAGGGCTATAATGGAACTAACATGTATCTATAGTTTGAGTGACTAGAACAGCAGTTGTCTTATTATCTGTTCTCTATGGAAGAACATGGGTTGAGTGAGTGAATGCCATTGCCTTGCTGTTCAAAACCCCAACTATGGTGTGCTACCTAGGTTGGTACACCTGAGCTCCTCCCTAGCCCCACCCATAATAAGCTGTATCTTTCCCACATTAGATACCCCCAGGGCTTTTATTTCTGCTTGGCAGTTGATAAATTAATCCTGATAGGATGATAGCAGATAATTACTGTGAGTATGTTAATGTGTCACCCCTCCTACATAGCTTATTTGCATTTTAATGGAGCAATTCTGGAGATAATCCCTTAAGGCAAAGGCATGAATCTAGAGGGTGAGAAAAGCAGAATCTCTGCCAAGCTGCATTTGAGAGGGTGGGGAGGGAGGTGATGGTGTACATTATTATCTCAGAAGTGCTTCCCCCATCTATGTGTTATTCCATCTTTGATGAATATTTTTTTAAAAGTTGCAATATGTTTCTGTCTTTCCTTAGTTTACTAGATATGTCATTTCTCTAGTTAAAAAAACACAGGCTTTTTTGGGCAAAGACAAATGGCTGAACCTAATAAAATGTACAGTGCTGTGAAGTTAGATTAATTAACTAGGATTTGAATCGAAGATGTTTCTGAGGTAAAATTTGTCCTACGTGTATTCTCACAAAATGTTTGTTGACAGTGTGCCACACTGAAAGTAATTCTTGTCTTGAAACTGGGGGGACATGCAATGAGACATCACAGAAGAGAAAAATGATATCTCATTTTAAAACTTTCTCTCATTTAGAAGCCCTCAGCTTAAATTCTATTCCATTTTTATTAAACATCTTTAAAGGATTTATACAACATATTACTAGAGATTAAATTTTAGTAAATGCATATAACCACACAGTCTACCTTTATTCATACATATTTTTTGAGTTTATGGCTATAGAATATTTTCAAGAACAAGATGGTGTTATGTGCAATAGATATTTAAATCTCTTCCAAGTGGCTTATTGCCCTAGTGTGAATGCTCAAATTGCTCATTTATTCAACAGGTATTTGATGAACACAAACTATATACTAGAACTGTGAAAGCCACAATGGGAATGCAAAGGTTAAGAACAACTAAATAAAACCATTTAACAATTTATATGTATTAGACCTGAAGCTATAAAATTTATAGAAGAAAAAGTCAGTGAAACTTTGCAGGACATTTATATCAAAAATGTATTTGGAAACTCAACCCCCTGAGCATGGGAAAAGAAATTATGAGTAAATAAATAGGATTACATGAAACTAAAGAGCTTCTACATATCAAAAGTAAACTACACAAGGATAACTAGACAACTGAATGAATGGGAAAAGATATTTGTACATCACAATCAGATATTAAATAATAATAATCATAATAATAACCAGAGATTAATAGTAAAATATTTAATAAAATAAATATGTTTCTTGTATTCTAAAGTCATAGAAGTCTTCTTTTAGAAATTGCTTCTGTTCATCAATCTTTTTGTAGACTACTACCATACTTTCTAGACTATTGTTCTTTTGTAATGTCTTTTTAAGCTTATTTGTGTCTTTATGTATTTATTTTTGATATATAGATAGATAACTTGAGAGGGAAAATGAATATAGAAATGGAGAAAGAAAGAGAGATACCTGCAGCACTGACCCACCCTTTGTTATGGTACCCCGTTACAGATAGAAGACAAGGGATTAAAACAGGTTCTTGTGTACAGTAACATGTACACTAAACCAGGTGAGCTACCACCTAGCCTCTTGTAATGTCTTAAAGTCAAGTTGTATGGTCTTTATAAATATTTTTTATTTGTTATTATTAGTTTCTTACAGTGTATAGTTCCACACCACACTGACCAACAGAGCTCCCTATCCTCACTCTCCAACTTCCCAAAGATAACCACTATAGTTCTCACAAGTCTTATAGTTTGTTTGCTTCTGTTTTGTTTGGATTTTTTAGCAAGTTCATATAAATCAATTTTCTAGATTCTCAGTTTTGATTGGGTTATTTTTGCTTCCTTTACAGATCGTTACCAATTCTGTATAGATGTTTGATATCAGTTATTTGTCTGATGAGTGATGTGCAAATATCTTATCCCACTTATTCAGTTGTCAGGTTATCCTTGTGTAGTGTGCTTTTGATGTGTAGAAGTTTTTTATTTTCATGTCATCTTTAGGTGGTCGCAGAATAATCAAGCATATATGCCAAGATGTAACTATTTCCCTGTGTTGACCCATCAACTTCATCATTTAGTATTTCAGTTCTCTAAACAATGCTGACATGATTATCTTCACACACATATCTTTCTCACTGTTTTGTAGTGTTTAGTTATAGATTCAGAAATGAGACTACAGTCAGATATTAAACAGGAAAGTGTAGACATATAATTCAGAAAACTCAGTACCTTAAAGTATTATTTTTAAAATTCATACTACACATAAATCATTAATACATGACAATCAAATAAAATTTTATAGCTATAGAGACTACCTACTGGAAGATGATGATTAGTATTATTATCATGGATTCTCAATTTCAAATACTAAAATGAAAATATTGAGAACTGAAAAAATACAGTGTGGCAGAGGCATAGCATTTAAGCCTTTCAAGATCATTACCCAGGTCTAAAGGAACAATATGCAAAAGAATTGTGGGGAAGATTCTGATGAAAACTACTGAAGTTAGGAGA
Organism: Erinaceus europaeus; assembly: GCF_950295315.1. NCBI lineage: Eukaryota > Metazoa > Chordata > Mammalia > Eulipotyphla > Erinaceidae > Erinaceus > Erinaceus europaeus. Next base: position 35,512,182 of record NC_080185.1, read on the forward strand.
CATGTAGTAACTTGGTAAGTCCTACTATGACAGATGTTTACTGGGAAAGTTCTTGTTTCCTATGAAATACATTTTTTTTGCCTCAATGGTTCTTCACCATCCTGGGTCATAATTTCAGATAGAAACAAAGGCATAGAGAGATAGATAGAAAAAGGGGAAGGTATCACAGCACCTAAACTTTCTCTAGCATCGTGGGAGTAAGGAGTGGACACCAATGGGGGTCATGAGCATGATTAAACATGCTATTTAGTCTATCTTGATGACTCTTGAAAGTCAATCTAAATATTGAGTTCTCTGTAAGAATACAAAGCAACGAACAGTATTATTGCTTCTAAGGTGGTTGGACTTAACAAAAATTTGTATTCTGAACACAGAGAAAAGCACAGAAGATATTTTGTAGGAGAATACCTTAAAGAGAATGGTGTATAATCAAATGAGCCCTATAGTAGCAGTCTACAGTTAAAGGAATCATGGAGGCTTTTGACATTTTCTTTAACATAAAGTTTTGATAGTATATGAAAGGGGGTCTATTTAATTTTTTAATTAAGAAGCAAAAGATCACCTTGGTTATCATGCTGAGAAAGATTCTTGAAAAGAATTTAAAAGTGTATGTTACAATACCATTAGATGTGCCTTTTTCCCAAGGAATTTACCACCTTAATATCTGTTTTTTCACTTAATGGTTTAAGCATGAAATAAAAGGAAATAGATAAAATATAATGTGGAAAAGTTCTTTGTTTATTTAAAATATGTATTATTTTGTATGAAGCTATAATTAGTATTATTACTATGTTAAAATTATGGTAGGATGGTGGCTACACTGAATTACACAGCATGAGAGCACCAAGAATAGAAGTTCAGATGAAGTTCATTGGATGGTTAAGCAGTACTTTAATGTTTATCCCTCCCTCCCTCATCCCTCCTTCTCATATAAAAATATAATAGATAAATTTGACTAGAGTGGCTCCCATGAGTTCTTTCCCTGTTACCGTGTTAAAAGATTAATGATGATCACTGTTCACTATATTCCCTTCTCTGTGTGAGCTTATACATCATCCTCTCTAATGTATTTCCTAACTGGCAATCAGGGGAGGGGATGGGATATGGAGTTCTGGTGTTGGGAATTGTGTGGAATTTTCACCCCTCTTATCCTATGGTTTTTGTCAGTGTTTCCTTTTTATAAATAAGACCTAAAAATAGTAAATACATAAAAACAACAAAAAAAAGATTATGAACTTTTAGCTATGAGGCTACCCCAACATTGGTGTTCAAATTCAGTACACTTGATGTATCACATTTAATTTCCAATGCTTCTTAAAATGATGTTTTAAAAACATCATTGTCGGAAGTCGGGTGGTAGCGCAGCGGGTTAAGCACATGTAGCACAAAGCGCAAGGATGGCGTAAGGATCCTGGTTCGAGCTCCTGGCTCCCCACCTGCAGGGGAGTCGCTTCACAGGCGGTGAAGCAGGTCTGTAGGTGTCTTTTTCTCCTTCTCTGTCTTCCCTTCCTCTCTCCATTTCTCTCTGCCCTCAACAACAGTAATAATAAATACTGCAACATCAACAACAGTAATAATAAATACTACAACAACAAAAAACAAGGTCAACAAAAGGAAATAAATAAATATAAAAATAAATATCATTGTGATGTTTTGTATTAAGGTCAGGGATACTGACTTGTCAACCTCATTATGCTGTGTTCTGAGATGGGGCGTGTTCAGGATGGTATGGCTGTTATTCTGTGTTCGGATGACTGCTTCTTAAACATTAATTACATGACACAGAGACTGTATATATTGTTTTTAGTTTCCCTTTAAACTACAGACTTTGAAAATTAAAATGTAGCTAATTGGTGTTTATAGTTTCCTCTTAATTAAACACACTTGGAGGTCCAGGCTACGTATTATATGAAACACTGATAGTATTGCCAAAGATAGCCCACACCCAGTTCATTTTCTGTGACAAGTAGTTTGTAAATGATTACATATCATGCCAAATTTGTCAACCTATGTGTATTCTGATGTCAAGATACTTTAGAGATATAAATGACTACTTATCTGTAAGTATAGTAGATATCACCCAATGTGTAAGTCACACTTGCTCATGAGTAAGTGCTTTAAGGTGACAGGGCAGCAAAGAAAGTTATAGTGGGCCTAGAGAGTGATTCAGAGGTCTGTGCCTTAAGAGTATTTTAAAATAAATTTAGTACAGTTAATCAAACAATATTGCTTTCTAGCATTTACATGGAATGTGAATATGGAAAACTATATCTAAATGTGAAATGATAATGATGAAGTATAGTCTTTATAGTCATTTCTTTGAATACTCAGAATGCACTTCCAGTTTTTGCTGTTCTTCAGGGTCATTAAAAATATCAGGGTCATAGGGGCCAGGCTGTGGCACATCTGGTTATGTGCTCACATTAAAGTGTGCAAGGACCCAGGTTCAAGCCCCTGTTCCCTACCTGCAGTCGGGAAAGCTTCACAACTGGTGAAGGAGGTTTGTAGGACTCTCTCTCCCTCTCTATTTCTCTCTGTCTCTATCCAATGATTAATTAATTAATTAATTAAAAGAATAAAAAATATCAGGGCTATTAGAAATTGACTGAGTTTGGAGAATTGCACCAAAGTAAAAAACTCAGGGTGGGGGGGTAGATTTTCAGCTCCGCTATAGGGGGGCAGGAGTAGGGATACAGAAATTTGGTGGTAGGAAAGACACCATAAAGTACTTAATCAAATATTTTCCTCTTAGACTTAGATACCCTTCTCACCCACTTCCTATTTCACTTCCCTCAATCACTATAAGGCTACTCTTGTCAGATAAAGGAAGGACTACAAAATCTGGGTAAGGGCAAGAGACCAGTATACTTCAGTGATGACTCTCTTGGTCATTACCAGGCCACCTCATCATCTGGGAACCTAGTCAGGTATCCTGGGAGTCCCACATAAAATAAAATAAAATAAAATTAATTAAAATTAAATAAAAATTAAATAAAATAATAATAAAATAAAATAAGAAAACAATAAAATAAAATAATAAAGTAAAATAGAAAATAAATAAATAAAAATCTGTTATGATACTGGCGGAAACATCAATAAACAGCAATTTCTTGCTGGAAAAATGGAAGCAGGAGTGTTGCTTTTAAGTTATATGCTTTGTTGGAGAGGATAGAATCAGAATCAGTCACTGTAGGCACTTTTAGCCTTAAATATTTTGAAACAAATACCAAAAGCACCTCAAACAAAAAAAAAATCTAGCAATATCAATTTCATTTTAGTAGCTCAAGATGAATATTTTCTTCAGCAGTATTAACAACATGGACTGAATGGGGGAAATAATCAGTTTTTTTAAATCAGTTGTTTCTGTTCATGGAATTGCATATAAGCATATGAATATTATGATTCATAAGAACTTCCAAAATCTTACCCAATTCAACAGTGGTAGTTCATTTATTAAAACATGCCATGGTGTAACACTGCTCTCTGATCTATTCATGAGTTTGATTGCTCTCACCTGTCCTGCCATAAAGCTCAAAGAATTAGGTCCAGATAAAATTGAATCACATGTAATCAATCAGTGATTTCCTGAATCTTTTATGTTTGGCGCTTCCAAAGTCATTCTTCAACCACAACTTGTCTTCTTTAACAACTAAGTTTCAAAAGTAGGTACTGATACCTTTCATCAAATATGCTGAGTTTCAAAATGACCTCTGTTAAAATAAATATAGAGATCAAGTACCATTCTATGAAGAAATGGGAATAAATTTGGACTCTGAGTAGCAAAAAGTTACTGGAATTTTAAAGATGGGGAAGGGAATTTCTGTGTGTGTATATGTGTGTGCATAAGCACGCAAGTACAAGTGTGGCTGGTTGAGAAAGAGAAGGCACTATTTTCAGAGTTAAATTTTATCTGTTGGTAGTGATATATAACAATTAGAAAATTATTATTGAAGGATGTTGTCCTTCAATTATTATTTTTGTGAATCTTTCCTATCCTATACTTAATAAGATTTTATATTTCTGATTTTCATTATAATTTCTTATATACACTGCCTCCTTGTCGAGATTTTGCAACATTTAAAAAGTATTTTTTAAAGTATCTATTTTTATTTTTTTTATTTATTTATTTACTTTTTATTTATTTAAGAAAGGATAAATTAACAAAACCATAGGGTAGGAGGGGTACAACTCCACAAAATTCCCACCACCCAATCTCCATATCCCACCCCTCCCCTGATAGCTTTCCCATTCTCTATCCCTCTGGAAGTATGGACCCAGGGTCATTATGAGTTGTAGAAGGTAGAAGGTCTGGCTTCTGTAATTGCTTCGCCGCTGAACATGGACGTTGACTGGTCGGTCCATACTCCCAGTCTGCCTCTCTCTTTCCCTAGGGAAAAGAGCTCTGGGGAAACGGAGCTCCGGGACACATTGGTGGGGTCTTCAGTCCAGGGAAGCCTGGCCGGCATCCTGATGACATCTGGAAACTGGTGACTGAAAAGAGAGTTAACATACAAAGCCAAACAAATTGTTGAGCAATCATGGACCCAAAGCTTGGAATAGTGGAGAGGAAGTGTTAGGGGGATACTCACTGCAAACTCTAGTGTACTTCTGCTTTCAGGTATATATTTTGCAGTAGTTTATGGATACTTGTGAACATATGCTCTCTCTCACAGAAACTGGTGTATATCTAGGTTTTGGGACTTTGTTAGAAAGTGAACCACCTGAGATGGAATTACAGTATACTATGAAAGGAAAGGTCTCACCCGAGTAATGAAGCTGAAGGTTTGTCATTCCACATGTGTAGTCTCTGGACACAGTCTGAAGTGAAGCATGTTGAGGTGGCAATCATTGTGTTGATTAGGTTGTGATCAGCAGATGCAATATTATTTGATATGGATTGGGAGAGGCATGTGGGAAAGTGGGCCCTATCCAAGGGTTCCAGGACTGGGGGAAGTAGAGGCTCTATAGTGGAGATGTGAGGTTCCTGCTGTCTTAGAGTTCAAAAAGACAATCGATAGTTAATGTTATCATCACATTATTTGGTAATTGGGTTAACTTTGAAAAGTCCTTTTGTTATGGTTTGCTGTACAGTACCCAGTATCTTGTATATAGCTGTGCTATTGGTTGCTTCTGATCTACTTGGTCTAGACTTTTGAGAGAGTCTGCATATCAAATACACAGCCTATATATTAAAAAGACTCAGTCTGTGTTTTAAAAAACTTCAAGACATACAATTAATTTTCCCCCTCTTATATTAATTAACTAGTGATTTATATGACTACATTTTACTAGGAGTGTGTTGGGCTGAGCTTCATTGACGGGAGACAGACGGCCAGGTACTCATGACTGGGTTGTACGCAGTATCTCTTTATTCATGCAGGACACAGCACAATCTCAGCTGACCTAAGCTAAACTAAACTACTACAAACAATGTTGTCCTTATAAATATACTAGCCAAGTAGGGTGGGAACAGGATGTGATGCAGAGAGGGTGGAGAGAAAAGTGACTGGTGAAAATCAGGGTATGACAAGGAGAGGAGGCGAAGCAGGCAAGAATTCTATCACTGAACCACCAATTCTCTGGAGGGAGGGTGGTGCTTGTTAACAGAGGTTATGTAAATAGAATACAGTGGTTATGTAAATAGAATGCAGTGTTAAGCAGGGGGGATTTAAACCAAATGAAACAGAAGGGGTTTTTAGAATCATACCAACAATTCCCCCTTTCTTTTTAACTAGTGGCCATAGTATCAGGATTGTGGGGTGAACAGAAACCTATATCGTACAGGCGTTTTCAAAAGAACTGGAATAAGACATGGAAAACAAAATACGCGAGCAGCAATAACCAGTGTGATGCCAAGGGGAACGTTTCTTGCCTCAAAGGGCAAGGCCTAGCAGGCGACAGGGCATTTCTTGCTTCTGTGGGCATCTCGTGCCTCTTGGGGCGCTTCATGCCTCTGTGGGCATAACCTAATAAGGAGGGGGAGTTTTCCGCATCTGGGGGCAGAGCCTGCAGGCGAGGGGACATGGTCTATAAAGTCTCAAGCCAACTGGCAGAAGTTAGTCTTTGAGAAACACAGCAGCGTGTACCAGTAAGTCCGACGGAGGTGTCAGTCCAAAGTAGATGGCCATGGAAGAAAATGCCAGGGGATGAAACACTGCACGTCTGTCTCAATGGGGAATGTCGGCCACCAGAATTCTGCTTTTCTGTAGAGAGTGATCTTTGGAGTCTGTGAATCTGTTTCTTCAGGTCATACCAGGTCACATCATTGGTTTCTGGGGGTGTGTTGTAGTCATTCCATCTTGTGGGCGATGTCAGAGAACAGGATACAAATGGATTTCCAGGAATTCCATTTGAGTAGATGCTTTTTCAGGTGAAGACTTGACAGCTGAAATTCACTTACTTGTCAAACAAAACTTGTAGCAGATTAAAAGTTTACTATAATTGATAACTCCATTATAATTGGAAGTCCTTTCTATTATGAATTCAAAGTTGTTGAAACAGTTTAAACTCAATAAAATGTGGAAAAGTAAACAGAAGAATCACAGTAGAAGCCTCAGGCATGAGAATAATTAACATAATCATTGCACTATCTGCCCCGCCCATAACTCATACCGTTTCAGGATTGAACATTTCAGATTTATGCCAAGACATAAAAAAAGAAATCAAAGGAGGAAAAAACAATTTTTTGGATTGTTTCTGGATGTCTCTAGAAATCATGGCTGTGTCCAACATTTTTTTTTTTTAGTCAATGTCAAACAAAAATTCAGTCATTCAAATCACTCTCTTACAAAACAGATCTCACCATGTAGCATCAAGAGTCCCCGGATGGCGTCCTAGTCCAAAAAGTTCTTCGAAATTCTATTTAGGGTGCTTCTGACTGTTCCTGCTATATTGCTTCAGGCACCCATTTTTATTTTATTTTATTTTTTTATTTTTTATTTAAGAAAGGATTAATGAACAAAAACATAAGGTAGGAGGGGTACAACTCCACACAATTCCCACCACCGAATCTCCATAACCCACCCCCTCCCATGATAGCTTTCCCACTCTCTAGCCCTCTGGGAGCATGGACCCAGGGTCGTTGAGGGTTGCAGAAGGTAGAAGGTCTGGCTTCTGTAATTGCTTCCCCGCTGAACATGGGCGTTGACTGGTCGGTCCATACTCCCAGTCTGCCTCTCTCTTTCCCTAGTAAGGTGTGTTTCTGGGGAAGCTGTGCTCCAGGACACATTGGTGGGGTCTTCAATCCAGGGAAGCCTGGCCAGCATCCTGGTGGCATCTGGAACCAGGTGATTGAAAAGAGAGTTAACATACGAAGCCAAACAAATTGTTGAGCAATCATGGATCCCAAGCTTGGAATAGTGGAGAGGAAGTGTTAGGGAAGTACTCACTGCAAACTCTAGTGGACTTCTGCTTTCAGGTATATATTTTGCAGTAGTTTATGCATACGTCAGGCACCCATTTTTAAAAGTGTCTTCCCATCGAAGAAAGAATCCAATCAGGAGAGTAGAACTAACCACGTGTCTGCATTCTTGGGGACTGCCAGGGTACTGGAGAATGTTCCTCAAATTAGAGTAGTCCTTTTCCATGGGAAACATGCGAGAAGAAGTCCAGACAGTCCCAGTGGAAATCTCTGTGCATATCCCAAGGTCTATGATCACAGTCATAAAGAACCAAATTGTGGCCTGGAGCAAAATGTAGTCCTTTTCCTCAGGAAACATGAGAGAGGGAATCCAGAAAGTCCAAGGAGAAATCTCCGTGCATCTCCCAAGCTCTATGATCCCAGTCATAAGAAACCAAAGTTCCCGGTCAGGGAACCGAAGTGTGGCCCAGAGTAAAATGTTCCAGAGACAGAGAAACTGTCTCATAATGAAACAGTAGAGGCTTTGGCAAACCTCTTCATAAGTAGAAAGGCAACCCATGGTGGATGGGTATCCAAGTTTACTTATCTGGGCGATGGGCAGGTTAGGTCGCACGTTGGTGCCGGTCTCTGTTTCAGGGCTTATGTCAGTCCCTTGTTCGGGCACCATATGTCGGGCTGAGCTTCATTGACGGGAAACAGACGACCAGGGACTCATGGCTGGGCTGTAGGCATTATCTCTTTATTCATGCAGGACGCAGCACAATCTCAGCTGAGCTAAGCTAAACTAAACTATTAAAAACAATGTTGTCCTCTAAGTATACTAGCCCAGTAGGGTGGGAACAGGATGCGATGCAGAGAGGGTGGAGAGAAAAGTGACTGGTGAAAATCAGGGTATGACAAGGAGAGGGGGCAGAGCAGGCAAGAATTCTATCACTGAACCACCAATGCCCTGGAGGGAGGGTGGTGTTTGTTAACAGAGGTTATGTAAATTGAATGCAGTGTTAAGCAGGGGGGATTTAAAACAAATGAAACAGAAGGGGTTTTTAGAAACATACCAACAGGAGTGTACATAAACACCATTCCCACCACCGAAAGGCTGTGTCCCATACCTCCCACCCACTCCCACCCCCCATTGGCCCAGGAAGCTACATGTCTACTCCTCACCATAGGGATTTGACTTTGGTGCCCTACATACAATTTGATCAGGTCCTGCTTTTAGTTTCCCTTTCAATCTTCTTTCCCTACTTCTGTTGATGAGTGGGATCATCCCATACTCATCTTTACTTAGCTCACTTAACATAATTCCTTCTAGCTCTGTCAAAGGTGGGTCAGAGAAGGTGGGTTCATTGTTCTTGATAGCTGCATAGTATTCCATTGTGTATATATACCACAGCTTTCTCAGCCACTCATCTGTTGTTGGGCACCTGGGTTGCTTCCAGGTTTTAGCTATTATGAATTGTGCTGCTATGAACATAGGCGTAGACACGTCTTTTTGGTTGGGTGTTATGGCGTCCTTGGGGTATAATCCCAGGAGAGGAGTTACTGGATCATATGGAACGTCCATGTCTAGCCTTCTGAGAGTTTTCCAGACTGCTCTCCACAGAGGCTGTACCAATTTACATTCCCAGCAGCAATGCAAAAGGGTTCCTCTGTCCCCACAACCTCTCCAGCATTTGTTGCTGCTGTTCTTTTTGATGTATGCCATTCTTACAGGAGTGAGGTGGTATCTTAGTGTTGTCTTGATTTGCATTTCTCTGACAATCAGTGACCTAGAGCAGTTTTTCATATATTTGTTAGCCTTTTGGATCTCCTCTGAGGTGAATGTTTTGTTCATATCCTCTGCCCATTTTTGGATGGGGTCATTTGCTTTTTTGGTGCTAAGTTTGCTGAGCTTTTTATATATTTTGGTGATTAGTTTCTTGTCTGATGTATGGCATGTGAAGATATTCTCCCATTCTGTGAGGGGTATCTCTGTTTGTTTAATAGTTTCTTTAAATGTGCAGAAGCTTTTCAATTTGATGTAGTCCCATTGGTTTGTTTCTGCTTTAGTCTTCTTTGCAATTGGGTTTGATTCATCAAAGATGTCCTTGAAGTGTAGGTGGGAAAGTGTTTTACCAATGTTTTCCTCTAAGTATTTGATTGTTTCTGGTCTGACATCTAGGTCTTTGATCCATTTGGAGTTGATTTTTGTTTCAAGTGAGATAAAGTGGTTCAATTTCATTCTTCTGCATGTTACAACCCAGTTTTCCCAGCACCATTTATTGAAGAGAGCCTCCTTCTTCCATTTAATCTTTTTGCCCCCTTATCAAAGATTAGATGTCCATAGGTGTGGGGATTTACTACTGGGATTTCAATTTTGTTCCACTGGTCTGTGTGCCTATTTTTGTTCCAGTACCATTCTGTTTTGATGTTGATGGATTTATAATGTAGTTTAAGGTCTGGGAGTGTGATGCCTCCATTTCTCTTTCTTTTCCTCAAGATGGTTTTGTCAATTCTAGGTGTTTTCAGGTTCCAGATAAATGATTCTAGTGTTTGTTCTATTCTCTTAAAGAAGCTTAGTGGAACTTTGATGGGTATTGAAGTAAACTTGTATACGGCTCTGGGGAGAATATTCATTTTGATGATATTTATTCTTCCAATCCATGAGCATGGGATATCTTTCCATTTATTGGTATCAGTTTCTATTTCCTTGAGTAGCGACTCACAGTTTTCAGTATATAAGTCTTTCACTTCTTTGGTCAACTTTATTCCTAGGTATTTGATTGATTTTGCTGAAACAGTAAATGGGAGTGATTTCTGGATGTCTTCTTCTTCAGATTTAGTGTTTACATAAAGAAGTGCCACTGAATTTTGTACATTGATTTTGTAGCCTGACAGCTTGCTATATTGCCTACTAACTTCCAGTAGTTTTCTGCTGGATTCTTTAGGTTTTTCTATGTATACTATCATATCATCTTCAAATAGTGAGAGCGTGACTTTTTCCCATCCAATCTTTATTCCTTTGATTTCTTTCTCTTGCCTGATTGCTATGGCAAGAACTTCCAATACCATGTTGAAGAGTAACGGTGATAGTGGACAGCCCTGTCTAGTCCCCGATCTGAGGGGGAATGCTTTCAGCTTCTGTCCATTGAGTATGATGTTGGCTGTAGGTTTGCTATATATAGACTCCACTATCTTGAGGAATTTCCCATCTATTCCCATTTTTGTAGAGTTTTGAGCATGAATGGGTGTTGGATTTTGTCAAAGGTTTTCTTGGCATCTATTCAGATAATCATGTGGTTTTTGGCTTTGCATTTATTGATGTGGTGAATGACATTGATTGACTTACGGATGTTGAACCAGACTTGCATTCCTGGGATGAATCCCACTTGGTCGTGATGAACAATCTTTTTGATATGTTGCTGTATCCGGTTGGCCAAGATCTTGTTTAATATTTTGACATCTATGTTCATCAGCGATATTGGTCTGTAGTTTTCCTTTTTTGTTCTGTCCCTATCAGCTTTTGGTATCTGGGTGATGTTGGCTTCATAGAAGGTGGAAGGGAGTATTCCTGTTTCTTCAATATTATGGAAAGGCTTAAGAAGTATGGGTACTAACTGTTTCCTGAAAATTTTGTAGAATTTGTTTGTGAAGCTGTCTGGTTCTGGACTTTTGTTGTTGGGGAGATTCTTAATAACAGTTTCAATTTCTTTGTCTGTGATTGGTGCATTTAGATTTTGTAGTTCTTCCTGGTTCAGTTTTGGAAGGGCATATGTCTCTAGGAATTGTTCCATTTCTTCCTAATTCTCTAGCTTGGTGGTGTATAGTTCTTCATAGACGTTTTGCATGTTTCTCTGGATTTCTGTGTTGTTAGTTGTGATATCTCCTCCATAGTTTACAATTCTATTAATTAGAGTCTTCTCTCTCTCTCTCTCTTTTTTTTTTTTTTGGTGAGTCTGGCTAGGGTTTTGTCAATTTTGTTTAATCTTTCAAAGAACCAACATTTGGCTTCACTGATCTTTTGTCTGGTTCTTTTTATTTTCGATGTTGTTTATTTCTGCTATAATTTTAGTGATTTTTGTCCTTCTGGTTGCTTTAGGGTTTCTTTGTTCCTCTTCCTCTAAGTCCTTGAGGTGTGCAGTAAGGTCGTTCATTTGAGCTTCTTCTTGGTCTTTAATATGTGATTGTATGGCTATAAGTTTCCCTCTCAGTACTTCTTTAGCTGTGTCCCAAGTATTTTGCTAAGTTGTGTCTTCATTTTCATTAGTTTCCAGGAACATTTGAATTTCCTGCTTGAGTGAGTCTCTGACCCAGTGGTTCTTAAGGAGTATGTTGTTTAGTTTCCAAATTCTGTGACTTTTAATAATTTTCCGTTTGTTGTTAAATGTTAGTTTTCCTCCACTGTGGTCTGAGAAGATACTTGGGATGATTTGTTGCTCTTGAATTTATTGATGCTGTCTTTGTGGCCTAACATGTGGTCTATCCTTGAGTGTGTGTTATGTGGATTTGAAAAGAAGGTGTATTCCAGTTTTTTGGGGTGAAGGACTCTGTAAATGTCCAAGAGGTCTAGTCTGTCAATCTCTTCATTCAATTCTCTTGTATCTTTGTTGGTTTTCTGCTTTGCTGATCTGTCTAAGTGTGAGAGTGGGGTATTTAAGTCTCCCACTACTATTGTATTACTATTGATGTATTTTTGAAATTCTTTCATTAAGTGCTTGACGTATTTAGATGGTCCCTCATTGGGTGCATAGATGTTAATGATTGTTAAGTCTTCTTGGCTGATTGATCCTATAATCATTATGTAACGTCCTTGCCTATCTTTTATTACTTTATTTAATTTAAAATCTATTGTGTCTGAGATGAGAATGGCTGCTCCTGCCCTTTTTTGTGGTATGTTAGCCTGTATGATAGTTTTCCATCCTTTCACTTTAAGTCTGTGTTTATATTGTTGTGACAGATGTTACAAGCAGCATATGGTTGGGTTATGTTTTCTGATCCATCCCCCCACTCTGTGCCTTTTGATGGGTAAGCCACTGACATTTATTGATATTATGGATTTAATGTATTGTAGTGCCATTGTTCAAAATAAATTTTTGTTTGCTCTGATATATAGCAAGTAATATAGTGATGTTCCTGTTTATAAGAGGTCTTTTGAACCTGTTTCAGGGCCGGTTTGGTGATGGTTTCTTCCTTTAACTGTTGTTTGTCTAAGAAGGTTTTGATCCCTCCATATAGTGTGAATGAAAGCCTAGCAGGATATATTAGCCTTGGTTGAAACCCTTTTTCATTCAGGGCTCGATAGATATCTTGCCATTCTCTTCTGGATTTTAGAGTTTCAGTGGAGAAGTCTGCAGATAATCTTATGGGTTTTCCCCTGTATGTGACTTTTTGTTTCTCTCTTGTAGCCTTTAGTATCCTTTCTTTATCCTTACTCCTTCTCATTGTGACTATACTGTGTCTTGGTGTCTTCAGGTCTGGGTTGATTCTGTTTGGAACTCTCTGGGCCTCTTGAATCTTGATGTCCTTTCTGTTATTCAGGTCTGGGAAGTTTTCTTCTATTATTTCCTCTAGAATGTTTCCTTCCCCTTCCTTTCTTTCTTCCTCTGGCAGGACAATTATACGAATGTTACTTCTTTTGAGATCATCCCATATGTCTGTGTTGTTATTTTCAGTGTCTCTCAATCTCTTTTTGAGCTCTTTACCTCTTTCTTAGTTTTCTCTAACTCATCCTCTGTTTGACTAATTCTGTTTTCTGCTTTTGCTAGTCTGCTTTCCCTTCCCTCAGCTTATTTCCTCAGTTCAGCTATTTCAGCTTTCAGTTCTCTAATTGCCTCAAGATAATCAGTATTTTCCTAGGGGGTCTCAACTGTTGTTTCCCTATTACTGTCATTCCTTTCCTCCAATGTTGTTTTCATTTCTGTGGTTAATAAGTTTATTATTGCTTGCATACTTTTCTTATCTATGGTTACTTCTGGCTGATTTGTACTTTCTTCTGGGTTCTTGTTTTCATTCATTGGAGTAGCAGTTTTATTTGTTTTTGATCTACCTATTTTTTGATTTATGTGTTTCTTATTTTTATGCTCTGTTGTTCCTCAGTTATTGTGTCTTGAGTACAAGCAACACTACTAAATAACTTTATGAGAAATGCACTCACCAACGTCAGGAATTACAATAGCAGCTGAAGCAAGTGTTGAAGCAGTTTAATCACTACCAGTTAGCCATACAATGTCTCCAGTCCATGAAAAAATAGCAACCAATTCCAAGTGAAGAAGAAAGAGAAAAGAAAGAAGGGATAGCAAGAATAGACAGTTATGCAAATCTACTATCGACTGTATATTCTAGGGGTAACAAGAGGTGAAAGGGAAGTAGAGCTGAGCTACACACATAGAGAGTCCACTCTGAGTCAGATTTCTTCCCCAAAATAATTCACAAATTCAGAAAGGCAAAGAAGAAGGAAGGAAGAAGTGTATGACAAGATAAAAAAAGAGAAACAAGAGAGAGGAAAGGGAAAAGATAAGAAAAAGAGCTTTAATTAAAGAGCAGTGAAAGGAAAGGTTTTTTTAATTAATTACTTTATTTTTATTTTATTTATTTATTTTTAATTAGCTAGGTGGAGGAAGAAGAGGAGAGTCTGTAGAGGGAGTAGGAGTAATGAGACAAGTTCCTCTCATAATAGATTAGATGCCAAATACCCTAGCAATGAAAGATACCCTAAGAGTTAATTTTGATAAACCTAAATTGGGGGGAATATATATGCTTTTATATAATATTAATAATAAAATAGAGCAGGGGTAAAACACCCTGTCCCAGATAGCATCAAGCCTCCTGAGCAATGGCAGTTGATTGTTAAGAAAGAAAAAAAAACCCTCAGGACTAGACAAGGATAGCAGGAATAGACAGTTATGCAAATCTACTATCCACTGTATATTCTAGGGGTAGCTAAAGGAGGAAGGGAAGTTGAGCAGAGATACTTGCAGAGAGAGTCCACTCTGAGTCAGAGTTCTTCCCCTAAATAATTCCCAAACGTGTATCAGTGAATTCAGAAAGCTGTAGGATTACGGAAGAAAGGATGACAAGAATGAGAAAAAAAAAAGAAAGAGAAAAAAGAAAAAAGATAAGAAAAAGAACAGTAATAAAAAGTGGTGAAAGGAAAGTGTTATTTAATTATTTATTTTTTATTATTTAATTAACTGTGGGGGGAGGGAGGGGAGCTGCCTGTGTAGCTACTTAGAAAGAAAAAAGGCCAGAGGTTTCATAAGCGAATAGACTTAGAATGAATGATACTACCTGGTGGGACAGGAATCTTGGTAAAGGAAGAAGCTCATCAGGGGAGTCTGCTAGGATCTGGTCCCCAGGGACTGGTTATGGGGGTGTTAGGGGGAGGAGGTGCGCTTTGGGAATAATAATTAAAAAGAAAAAAATTGTTTTCCCTTTCTTTCTACTCTATTTTTAACCCAAATTAAGTTATAGTCACCTCCTTGGTGTCACCACTAGGACCCCTTATTGACTGGCCTACTAAAGGCAGAAAATCCTACCATTTCCAGGAGATGTGGTCAGAGGTCAAGCCACTAGCAGCCTCTCAGTCCGCCATCTTCTGGGAACCCCCGTCTTTTTTTCAAATATCTATTTTTAATATGCCTTCTTTTTTGTTTGTTTTTTATTGTGACCAGATGCTCTGTGCCTGCATATCTCTCCCAGAAGCCATTTTCCTTCTTTCCTTCCCTCCCTCCTTCCTTCCTTCCTTCCTTCCTTCCTTCCTTCCTTCCTTCCCTTCCCTTCCCTTCCCTTCCCTTCCCTTCCCTTCCCTTCCCTTCCCTTCCCTTCCCTTCCCTTCCCTTTCTTGCTTTTTAAAAAAAATACATTTATTTTATTTTTAATGAAAGAGAGAGAAAGACACACAGAGAGAAATGAGAACACTGCTCTGACTTAAGGTGTTATTCGGGATTGAACCTGGGACCTCAGGACCTCAGGCGTAAATGCCTTTTGCATAACCATTTTTGTGTCTCTCTACCCCCCCCTTCTTTGCTTATTCCCTCACTCCCTTCCTCCTTTCCTTCTTTCTTTTTTTCTTATTTTCTTTCTTCCTTCCTTCCTTCCTTCCTTCCTTCCTTCCTTCCTTCCTTCCTTCCTTCCTTCCTTCCTTTCTTTCTTTCTCTTTCTTTCTTTCTTTCTTTCTTTCTTTCTTTCTTTCTTTCTTTCTTTCTTTCTTTCTTTCTTTCATTCCTCCCTCCCTCCCTTCCTTTTTTCCGTCTTCTTCTTCTTCGTCATCTCCCTCTCCCTCTCCTGCTTCTTCTTCTTTGTTGTGTCCTTTCTTTTTCCATTCTTGTTGATAGAACAAAGTAAAATTCAGATGGGAGAGAAAGAGAGACACTTGCAGTACTGCTTCACCGCTTATGAAATGTCCCCTCTGCAGGTGGGGACTGGAGGCTTGAACCCTGGTCCTCATGCATGGTGATATGAATATTAAACTATGTGCCAATGACTGGATTATGCTGCTCAAGTTTGGGTTGATGAGTTTCTCAAGTAAATCTTCTTATTTGTGACTTATGAAGTGACATGTGTCTAGTTTAAGTGGTTTGTAAGTCATTTTACTTGCTTCTGAGATTCAACTTAAGTTAGCTTTTTAACCCTAATCTCTTGTTTTATGTGCTATAGAGGAAGAATGAGATGATCACAACAAAATTATCAGCCAATAGTAATAATGAGAATGTAGACTTGAATAGTAGCTTCGCATGTGTTATTTTAAAATAGTAAGCATTACTCTTTTTCTTTGCTATAGTATTGGAAAGTATTCATTGTATTGAATAATACAAAGCAACAAAGACACAATGATAAAAATTTTTCTTTAGTACTATCATCTACTAGCCTCCAAATTCTATAATTTAGCCATTGCTGGTATCTAAATGAAGTATATACTTTCAGACATTTTTCTATAAAATACATAATTAATCATATGTTACCATTAATATGCACATCAATGTTAGAAGTTATCTTCTTCTAGTTATATATAAGAGCAAATACAGTGTAAATGAAAGAAGTATTACATAGGCCTATCTGAATAAAATGCTTTATCTGATATGCTTCTTATTCTTCTGTAAGAGAGGTACTGAAGGATCAAGCTACTTTCTTTAGCCAACTAGACTTCAGCACTTACATACTGTGAACTTTAAAATATTTAATTTCTACTCTTATACAGACCAGTTTCTAGATAAGGAGTTATCTGCATGCATGCAGACAGGGCTTGTCAAATTAAAAGATTAACCACAGTAGCCAAATAATTTTAACATTGATATTTCTTGAAAAAGCCCCTATCTTACCCAGTGAACCCCTTCACTTAAATGTAAGACCTTTTCCTTTTTTCTTTTCCTTTTATTTTTGTATGACAAAGAGAAATTGAAAGAGGAGTGGGGACTAAAGAGAGAATATGATAGGCACCTGCAGAACTGCTTCCCTGCTCTTGAAGCTTACCACGCACTTCCGATGGGGACCATGAGCTTGAACCCTGGTTCCTGCACATGTTAATATGTGCCTTTTTTTAAAAAATGAAGACAGGTTACAACCCCCCCAGGGCAGAGGACAGATATATTATTATATATAGGCACACATTTGTCCTATACCTTTACATTTAGTTTATTGTTTTTTGGGTTGTTTAATTTTCTTTCATGAGGGTTACTTTCAGTCTCTGAACTTATAAAATTCTATTCACTTGTCAGAGATGAGCCTAAGACTCAATTGAACCGCATCTGATGGGGAACCCAGTTGACAATCTAGAGTTCTTCTCTACAGTGGATAATCTGGATAGTTTGTACCCACAAATGGGTCAAGCATATTGCATTCAATGTTCCATTAAGTCGTGCCAATTCTATCCTCTCCTGGGTTTAGATTTCAAAAGAAATGACTAGGAAGTTGTGCATTTCCTGGCATGGGGTATACCTCTTAGTGAAATGAAAGACACTTTGCAGACCAAAAGCTGGCATGAAACATACCTTTGATTTCATCAGCAAGTATGCCATATGTCACAAAATTCTACTGCTTCCTCCCTGTTATTTCATCTGAGTGCCTCTTTCCTGCACATGGATCTTGGTTGCAGTTAAATAAAATGGACAGTATGGTTAATTGATGTAAATAACTTGAATTCAATTGGGCTCAGATTGTTATTTGCTAAATTAATAGTATTCTGAGTTTGATACTCTTTATGGGAGGCATGTTGTAGAGAAAAGAATGCCAGACTACAAGTAACGAAACCTGGGTTCTTGCCCAAGGTCAGCTACTGGCTTGCTATGTTTTTCAAATATTGAAGTCTCTGGTTTCTTGTGTGAACATGAGAATAATAATATTTTCCTAATATACTGTATCAAAGGAGTACAAGCATGCAAATTATAACATGCTTTAACATATCTAAAGAGCTTGTCATGTGAAAGATATTTTTAGCATATACCTTCTAATGAATGGCCAAATATCAACACATTTGTATGGACATGGTTAGGAAGAGAAGTCATTAAAGTACAATTTTTCAGTTCTCCACATAAAACTTGTCACTTCTATATTTGTGATGAATAATTAATATAAGCTCAATGTAGAGGATATGGAAAATGTAAGACAAATTAAAAAAATCATCACCACACAACACAAAGAGAATTGTTGTCAATATTTTGATATATTTCCTTTCATTTCTTTTAATCATTGTCAGTGGGGCCTCACTGCTCCAAGACAAATTTTTTCAGATAGAAGCAGAGAGACAGAGAGAGAAAGAGAGAAAGACACCACAGCATCAAATCTTCCTCCATTGTGGTGGGAACCACAATCAAACCTGGACTGCCTGTATAGCAAAGCAGACACACTATCTAGGTGAGCTAGCTTGCTGATCTTCTCTTTTGGTTTTGAAATTATTTTATATTTTGACTAGTGGTCTAATAATCCTTTACAAAATTATGAGATAACAGGTACAGTTCCACACCGCTCCCACCACCAGACTGCTGCTTCTCCATTCTCTCCTTTGTTCTATGGCAATTCAGGAGGTAGTGCAAATAAAGTGTTGGATATTCAGTTAATAAGGTCCTGTGTTTCATTGCTGGCATCCCATTCCCATTCTTTCATATTGATGCTCTGGTTCATGTTTTCTCTCTCTCTCTCTCTCTCTCTCTCTATATATATATATATATATATATATATATATATATATATAATAAATCTTTTAAAAATATTTATTTATTTATTTATTTATTTATTTATTTAATGTGCTATCAGGGATTGAACTTGGGACTTCATGCTTGAGAGTCCAATGCTTTATCCACTGCGCCACCTCCTGGACCAGTCATTAGTTAATCGTTAAAAAGTTCTCTTTAGACAGGCTGGGAATATAGATTGACCTGTCAATGCCCATGATCAGTGGAGAAGCAATTACAGAAGCCAGACCTTCCACCTTCTGCTTCCCCGCTGGGTCCATACTCTCACAGGGTTAAAGAATAGGAAAGCTATCAAGGGAGGAGATGGATATGGAGCTGTGGTGGTGGGAATTGTACCCCTCTTATCCTATGGTCTTGTCAGTGTTTCAATTTTATAAATAAATTTTAAAAAGTTTTCTTTATGTAAAGTATTATTTTTTGATTCAAACTTGAAGGGAGTTAATTATAGATAATATAATAAAATTCAAAGTTCTCTGTATTTTCTCTGTTCCATGAAACTGGACATAGCAATATTTAATTATTAACATCAATTTTGGATTTTGTCATTTAATATTAAATTACAATATTTTCATGACTCATTAAGAATTCACACTATTTTCAGCATATTATCTAAAATTGTAAGGATATGCAAATATGGATTGCATGGTTGAATTAATCTAATACTAAACTATCACATAATTTCAAAAATTTTCTATACTCACCCGACTCTATCATAACTTCCTTAGTTATTTTGAAATAAAAAATATGATATAATTTCATCCATGAAACTTTAGTATGTGGTTATAAGACATTCAGACTCTTTAACCTATGTTTAATATTACATTATACCTTAAGTAAATTATACATATTTAATATCCACAACTATCTTTTGTATTCCCAGATGAATCATAGTAGCTCGTAAATGGACATGCAATTTATTTCTTTATTCAAATTATAATCTAACAAGATGTAAATGCTGTGATTTGTAGATAGGTCTTTTGAATCTCTCTTCTTTCGTATGCATACCATCTGTTATTTTTCCTTTGAAGTTTATTTGGTGAAAAATCATGCCACATTTTCTCATAGATTTTCTCAACACTTGATTTTTTGCATCCATATTGCATATTTCAATGTTTATTAGTCTCTAGTACTTCCCATAACTCGGGTAATGAGTAATAGGTCTAGATTCATCGTCTGCCAGAGCTAAGCAGTGCTATCTGTGGTCTCCTCTTCGCTCTTATTTTAGTAAATATTTAAAAATATATAATCAAATGGAATTAAGAGAGAAAAGCCTTAGACTGACAAAACAGATCACTTGTATAGTGTGTTGCTTTGTCATCTGTGCAGCTCAGGTTTGAGTCTGGCTCCCACTGCATTGAAATCTCTCTCTCTCTCTCTCTCTCTCCTCTCTCTCCCTCACCCTCCCTCCCTCCCTCCCTCCTTCTCCCTCGTCCTCTCCCTCTCTCACTCCACCTGTCTCTAATGAAAAGGAAAAAAATAGAAAAATATATTCTAGGCTGAAATTGTGCATTTGTGCATCAGAAAAAATAGTAGCTTGAAAGGTTTCAAATGAGCCTCATGCTGTGGTCAACACAGGGACTATGCAGTCTTTAAAAGCACCACATTGGAAATAAAAGCGGTAGCAAACTGGCAAATGGCAAGGACTTTGAACATGTTCTCTTTATTATGTATTCAGTACATATCTATTGATAGAAGATACAATTATTAAGCATTAAGGTGTTAAGCATTACTTTTACAATATTAGGAACTGATCAAAAAGCTACAAGGGCACAGAGTTTACCCCTAGAAAATCTAATTTCAAAAAGAATATAACTAAAATACTAACTACAAAAATGAGCATCCACATACTGCTGGATGTAATCCTGGCACGAATCTTTGTCTACAAACTTAAGTCTTTCCATCATCAAATGCAGTCTCCCTATGCTATCCTTAACTAGAGATCCCTTGTCATCTCAATCCCTTCCAACCTCCCACCTTTAGTGTCCTTAGTGCAGCTGCACTGGACCACATTTGTCTTAAGTTTTGCCCTATACTTTCCCTTTCTTTCTTTTCTTTTTTTTTAATTTTTATTTATAAAAAGGAAACACTGAAAAAAGCCATAAGATAAGGGGGGGTACAACTTCACACAATACCCACCACCAGAACTCCATATCACATCCCCTCCCATGAAAATAATGGTATACAGAACAATTGTTACTTGAGTATATAATTTATCTCCTCTCAGTAGCTATCTTTTTTTCCTCAGTAGCTATTTACGCACTGTTCCCACCATAATACACTGGGTCCCCAATGTATTCAAAACCATTTCTTTGTTTTTTAAGTTCCACTATGAATGTCATCTGGTATGGGTAAAGGAGATACCGTGGTGGTTATGCAGAAAAAGATTTTCATGTCTGAGGCTTAGAGGCCCCAGGTTTAATCCCTAGCACCACTATTCATAGAGCTGAATGGTGTACTGGTAAAACAAGCAGACAAACAAAACCTCTGTATTTATTTATTTATTTTTAAACCTCTCTATTTAATGTTTACCATAATTGAAAATAAGATTCAGCTAGTAAACAGTGAAAGTTCTCTGCTTTCATTTGAAATGAAACTTGAGAGGATTACTGATAAAGTATAGATGTAATTAGACCAATACAGAAGATGGGTGAGAATAGAAAGGTGTGGTTAATGGTTGCTATTTGCAAATTGTGGAGAGAAATGATATCTCTGTATAGTACCAAATTTAAAGCATATTACTTTCTCAAGATGGAATATTAACTTTGATGCTACATTTTAGATAATTATATCAATGCTAAAATTACTATGAAATTTACCAAAAACCCAGTGGATTTCATTGTAAGAAAACAAAATTGAACATAAGTATTTATTTAGGGAAATGAACAGCTATTGTTCTTCTCTGAAGACTTAAAAAAAACTTTTGTGCATTGAGTTACCTTTAATTTTCTAGCAGGCTGTTCCGAGTATTAAATGTTTAGGTGATTTACATAATCTACCTCAAAGGATATTGAGAAGTTGCAAGAGAAAGATAATTCAAAATTACTTTAGGAAGTTATTAAAGTTCCAAAAGCAATATCATGGTAGAGATAGATGTTACTGCAAATCAGAGATGTATTATTTTCAAATTACTGACAGAGATGTGTCTGTAGTTGGTAGGTGTAGGTAGTTACACAATTAAAAGCATACCTGTCTCAGTGCATTTGAATTATGAACCAATGATGCAGTGCATTCATTTTAGTATGAACTTGGTTTTTGCCATCTAACTAGTGGGATATTATGAAATCCTCCACAAATATTTAAAGTAATATATATATATATTCCCTAGAAATTGTATCTACATGTGTTTGTGCATGTGTATACATTGTGCTTGTGTGTGTGTGTGTGTGTGTGTGTGTGTGTATGTGTGTTATATGATATATAGGGGATTTTCAGAGTTCAGATTCCCTAAGCAACAATGGAGAATACTAAATGAGAACAAATGTACAAAATAATTGGTTTAGAATTTTAGATGATGTTTTTTAAAAAGAACTTTTTTTAGGTTAGACTTTACTGTGGAATTTGGTTGACACCAACACTTTTTTGAGTTTATTTTGCCTATAAAGCAAGTAAAGTTTTAATTCTTTAGTTTGTCAATGATTTGCAGGATTATAAAATCAAAGTATAGTTCTCCACTGTACCCACCATAAAGTTCTGTACTCCCACCCCTCCCCCCACCAACCACCACCACATTACTCAGAGTCTCAGATTGTTTTCTGTTTGGCTACTTTTTTTTTTTTTTAATAAGTTTGTGTTTTTCAACTTTCTATATTTCAGGTGTGAGCAAAGCCATCCCATAGTGGTCTTTCACTTCCTTCCTTACTTCACTAATCACAGTCATTTCAAGTTCTATCCATGTTGTTCTGAAGGACAACAAATTGTCTTTTTCAATTGTGGGGGCTGGCTGGTGGTGCACTTGTTTAAGTGTATACATTACCATGTGCAAGGAATCAAGTCCAAGCCCCCACTGCCTACTCACAGAGAGGATGCTTCCCGAATGATGGAGCAAAATTGCAGGTGTCTTATCTCTTTCCCTCTTGATCTTCGCCTCCATTCTCAATTTCTGTCTATCTAATAAAATAAAAAGGAAACATAACTGCGGAATAGTATTTCATTGAATACATGACCCAAAACTTCTTTTTCCAATCATCTGTTGATGGGCATTTAGGCTGTTTCTCCTCCTTGATAATTGTGAATATGTAGTTATGAATATAGAGGTACATTTGTCCCTTCAGATTAATGTTTTCATGTCCTTTGGATGTATGCCTGAAAATGATATTACTACGATATTACTGGATTCCAAGATATTTCCACTATTATTTGTTGGAGGACTCTCTATATTCCATTCCATAGGGACAGCACCAGTTTTCACTCTGACCAACAGTGTAGCTGAGTCCCTTTTTCTTCATATCTTCTCCAATATTTGCCATATCTTGGTTTGTTGATGTGAGCTATTCTCACAGGTATGGGATGATAGCTTGCTGTTGTTTTGGTTTGCATTTTCTTAACGATATGTGAGGTAGACCATCATATGTCAATTGACCATATATATATCTTCTTTGGAAAACAGTCTATTTACATGCTTCCTTCGACTTTTTTAGTTTATTATCTGAATTTGTTGTTGCTGCTGAGCTGTGTGAGTTCTTTATAAATATTTGTTATCAATCCTTTATCAAATGTATGATGTGCAAATGTTTTCTCCAATTGCTAAGTCGCCCGTTTATCCTTGTGAAATTTTCCATTCAGTATTTTTTTTTTGTGACTCAAATTATAGGAACAACTGAATTAAAAACAAGAGATTTATTGGTTAGCAATCAAGATAAGTAGGGAAATTTGCTCAACTAGATCAGGCTTTAGTGACAACTTGAAAAAGTTGAAGTGGAGAATCTCATCTCATGCTAAGAGTTAAGATGATGTAACATTCTATTCATATTTAGGAATTTCCTAGGAAAATCATGCATATTTACGAGGTGGGGTTGCATAGTTGAGAAGCATACTATAATCACACTGCACATGCATAGAAAATGGCAAAGAAATGTCATCAGGAGCGGGTTTTTAGTACAGTGATGAGAAAAGTCAAGATGTGGGCTCCACCATGCAGCCTTCATTAGCCAGTTCTAGAGTCTTTTCAGTACAAATGTGTTTTTGCAACACTTTGTCTTGGACACAGTCAAAGCCAAAGAATGTCTGCTACCAGAGATGGGGTATCACCTTCACCAAACTATAAGCCCATCCACTGTGCATTTTTTTCCCATTAATCCAAGAGCATCCCTTTCAGTTTTGACAAGGAGAGAGGGGAGTTTATTTGATTGCTTTCATCCTACTTCTCTATTTTAATATACCATCTGTAATGGAGATCATAAAAACATTTGTAGTTTGAGGCTGGTACAAATAGCTCACTGCTTTGCCATGTGCATGATCCCCTTTCAAGCCCAGCCCCTATTGCATGAAACAATGCTTTGGTGCTGTGGTTTCTCCCTCACCATGCCAATGTCTATCTCTGTTTGTAGATTTTTCTATCTGAAAAATTCAACCAGAAGTGGTAACACTCATGAACTGAACAACAAAAAGAAAATCTCTGAAAACTGACTAGACATTACCATTTAGTAAGAGATATTTGCATGTAAAAGTGTCTCTTTCCAGATAGCTATAATAAACATAAGATGAATTTGGTAGACTTCATAAGTTAAGCACAACCCATTGTTCAAAGTTTTCTCTAACTCTACATGGTTATATATATATTTACCAATCATTTTATTTTCCTATCTTCTGAGAATTATTTTCAACCCCTTTGAAATCTTATATTCCAACTCAGTACTTTCTTTTTTTGTCCTTAAATAAGATAATATTTAAATTGGTTACCTGAAACATTTTGTGGGGAGGCACATCATTTTCTGTAGTCTCTCCACATATGGAAACTTACATGCTAGTAAACTTTTTATTTTGATATTTTTCTCTTCTTAATCTGTCTTTAACTACATGGGAGGGATGGGTATTTTTTCCTGTGGTATAACAATCACATGAACAACAAGCAGATTGATGAGAAATATTTTTTTAAATAATGAATTTAATCACATTCATTTTGAGAATCCATGTGGAAGTGTATTCCAAAGTCACAAGGAACATGAGATTATATATTCTGACTAAAGAGTAGCGTGAAGCTTGGAGAGGGTGGGTTTCAAGTAGAGAGGAAGAGAACACACAGGGCAATGAGAGAAGAGCATAATTCCTGTGAGGAAGGCCAAGTGTTCTATAGATAGTTATCCTGCCTTATAGATAGGTTTCTTCAATAGAAACTCTATTTCTAGTAAAAATACCAATTTTGAACAATGAATTCATTTTTATTCTAGGTACTTAATGAACTGGTGATTTTTCTCCTGAGCCTTCAGAACCTCAACTAACCTGACTTCAAATAATCCAAATGTTGAAGTGTTCAAGTCATTTTAGAAAGCATTGTTCCCTAAGGGCCTTTCATAGGTTTTATGTATCTTTATGTCTCCAGTAGGTAAATATGCAAGTAATAGGTAGTTCACAAGAAAGGAAACAGAAATAACACATACAGAAAAAAAAATTCAGCTTCACTGATAATCAAGGAAACATAGCTAAATGAAGAGTATTCCTTTGATCTATTTTTTTTTCAAATAGACATTAAAAATACTGCTCAAAGTTTCCATGGGTACAATGAGAAGAAAGTGCTCTCATATATTGCTAATGTCAGTGTAAATCACTGTAGTCCCCCAAAGCCACAGAAATGTTCAGACCTTTCGGCTCATTAATTCAACTTCTTGAAATCTGTCCTAAGGAAATAGTAAAAAATATTGAGGATGTTCATGTTATCTTTATATGACTTCAGTTATAATACTTGTAAATGGAGAGGAAAGGATATAAATACCCAGCAATAGGAGTCGTCTGTAAATTATGGTACATACATTCTCTGTTGCAATTAAAGATGGTGGTTATAGAAATTTAGCAGTAACATGCAGAAGATATTTACAGTGAATGCAGCAACGTGAAAAATGCATGTGTATAACTGAAAGGCAATGAACCAGAATGACAGTAGTCTTATAGCTTGCTAGAATTATGGGGGAGTGTTTCTACTTCAGTTTTGTAAAGATCAAATGATGATGTTACATTTATTGCCCCACCAACACTTCACTACTTAGTGTTTGCTTAAGAAACACAAAGAAAGGTGAGCTAAGAATTAGTCAAGAGTTCACATTTATTTAATTTAAGAGCTTCTTGAAATCTGTGTTTCCTGAACTACTCAGCCTGGATTAATGTACAAAGATCCTTATTGAAGAACAATTACCATAATGATTACAAAGAATACTTAGCCCTCTTTACTAGTGACACTCCAGGTGTTATGTGGACTCATTTTCACTGTCTGTTGCACTACAAAGGTCTATTTTCCTACATAAATTTCAGCTTTTTTTTTTTCTTTCTGAAGTGAAGTAAGTCTTTCTGGTGAAGGTTCCAATGTATACATATCTATGAGTATGATGGTCCTATCTGTAGTATATGTAAAATAAGAATGGTTCTTTTTTGAGTGGGTAATATGTCTCTTTTTTCTTTTGTAAAAACTAATTTATTTATTTATGATAGGAGGGAAGGCAAGAAAGCACCAGAGTGTTAGTCTAGAACACGCTATGACAGAGATCCAATTCCACGCCTCATGCCTGATAATCCAATACTTTATCCACTGTGTCATACCATTGTCTGGATTTCTTTATCATTTTATAAGTTAAAGGTATAATTCATATAAGTATATATGATTTCGAATGACAGATTAAAATAAAATAACACGATAGAGGAAAGGAGGATATCTCATGCGTGTGTGTGTGTCTCTCCACAAAATCAAAAACACTACTTTAGACAAACTACCTTATAATAAATTGGAATGCATGTGAAGTGGTAGGGGATGGAAGATAGATGAATTAGGTAAATTTAGCTTTTAATATCACCCGTTGCTGGGGAGAGATCAATCTAAGTCATTTTGTTAACCTAAAAATCAGGAGATTATTGAAAGTTAAAAATGAACTTACTTGGTATTAAAGAATTGCAATTAGCCAAAATTGTCCCCAAGAAAGATATGAATTTTAATAAGAGGAAAAGGAGGTGGATGGTTTACAAAAGAGTTCATTGATGCTGACAAGCTTAAGTTGTTCTTGGCTGTACTTAATTGGTTACTGATTCTATCCTCAGGCAACAATTCCAGAATCATCAACTTTTTTAACATCATTTTATTTATTTATTTATTTATTTATTTATTTATTTATTCCTTTTTGTTGCCCTTGTTGTTTTATTGTCTTAGTTATTGGACAAAGAGAAATGGAGAGAGAAGGGGAAGACATAGGAGGAGAGAAAGATAGACACCTGCAGATCCGCTTCACTGCCTGTGAAGTGACTCCCCTGCAGGTGGGGAGCCGGGGGCTGGAACCTGGATCCTTATGCAGGCCCTTGCGCTATGCTCCACGTGCGCTTAACCCGCTGCACTACCACCCGACTCCCGAATCATCAATTTTGATCTGACAACTTCCCAAACAATTGTTTGCTTGACCTTTTCTCAAAACAGTTGTTTTTGGACCAAACTAAGGGTCTTTGGTCCAGTTCAAAATAGACAATTAATTGACTCAGTTTCTTTACAATGACACTCCGGGCTTTATTATTTTATTTTATTTTATTTTGTATTTAAGAAAGGATTAATTAACAAAACCATAGGGTAGGAGGGGTACAACTCCACACAATTCCCACCACCCAATCTCCATATCCCACCCCCTCCCCTGATAGCTTTCCCATTCTCCATCCCTCTGGAAGCATGGACCCAGGGTCATTGTGGGTTGCAGAAGGTAGAAGGTCTGGCTTCTGTAATTGCTTCCCCGCTGCCAGATGCCATCAGGATGCTGGCCAGGCTTCCCTGGATTGAAGACCCCACCAATGTGTCCTGGAGCTCAGCTTCCCCAGAGACACACCCTACTAGAGAAAGAGAGAGGCAGACTGGGAGTATGGTCTGGGCTTTATTTTAAAATGACTTCACTTATGTCAGCTTTCCACACCTTCAGTTGCATACACAATCATAAAATTTTACTGGTGGGAGAGCTCTTTAAGATAATCTTTTTATTAGTACTTTTATTATTTATTTATTTATTTTAATTTCTTTATTGGGAAATTAATGTTTTACATTCAACAGTAAATATAATAGTTTGTACATGCATAACACTCCTCAGTTTTCCATATAACAATACAACTCTCATTAGGTCCTCTGTCATTTTTCTTGGACCTGTATTCTCCCCCTCACCCCCATCCACCCCAGAGTCTTTTACTTTGGTGCAATAAGCCAATTTCAGTTGAGGTTCTACTTGAGTTTTCTCTTCTGATTTTGTTTTTCAACTCCTGCCTGAGAGTCAGATCATCCCATATTCATCCTTCTGTTTCTGACTTATTTCACTTAACATGAATTTTTCAAAGCCCATCCAAGATCAGCTGAAAAGGGTGAAGTCACCCTATTTTATAGCTGAATAGTATTCCATCTTGTATATATACCCAAACTTTCTCAACCACTCATCTGTTGTTGGACACCTGGGTTGCTTCCAGGTTTTGGCTATTACAAATTGTGTTGCTAAGAACATATATGTACACAGAACTTTTTGGATGGGTGTGTTGGGTTCCTTAGGATATATCCCCAGGAGAGGAATTTCAGGATTATAGGGTAGGTCCATTTCTAGCCTTCTGATAGTTCTCCAGACTGTTCCACAGAGTTTGGACCAGTTTACATTCCCACCAGCAGTGCAAGAGGGTTTCTTTGACCCCCACAACTACTCCAGCATTTGCTGCTGTTACCTTTTCTAATGTATGACATTCTCACAGGAATGAAGTGGTATCTCATTGTTGTCTTTATTTGCATTTCTCAGACAATCAAAGACTTGGAGCATTTTTGATGTGTTTCTCTGCCTTTTGGATCTCTTCTGTGGTGAATATTCTGTCCATTTCCTCTCCCCATTTTTGGATGAGGTTATTTCTTTTCTTGTTGTTGAGTTTGGCAAGCTCTTTATATATTCTTTATATATATATATTAGCTCTTGTCTGATGTATGACATGTAAAGATCCTCTCCCATTCTCTTGGTTTGGGTAGTGGTTTCTTTTGATGTTCAGAGGCTTTTAAACTTGATGTAGTCCCATAGGTTTATGCTTGCCTTAGTCTTTTTTTGTATTTTGACTCATTTCATTGATGTCTTTAAAATTTATGTGAAAAAGAGTTCTGCCAATATTTTCCTCTAAGTCTCTGATAGTTTCTAACATCCAAGTACTTAATCCACTTGGAATTTACTTTTGTATTTGGAGAAATATAGTGGTTCAGTTTCATTCTTCTGCAAGTTTCAACCCATTTTTTTCCAACACCATTTGTTGAAGAGACTCTGCTTTCCCCATTTAATAGTCTGGGCACCTTTGTCAAAGATTAGATGTCCATAGGTGTGGGGGCTTACTTCTGGGCTCTCAATTCTATTCCACTGGTCAGTGTGTCTATTCGTGTTCCAGAATCAAGCCATTTTGATTATAGTGGTCCTATAATACAATCTGAGATCTGTGAGAGTGATACTTCCAGTTCTGTTCTTTCTTCTCAACATTATTTTGGTAATAATAGGTCTTTTCTGGTTCCAGGTAAACATTTGTAGCATTTTTTCTATTATCCTAAAAATGTGGTTGGGATCCTGATGGAGATAGCATTAAATTTGTATATGGCTCTGGGTGGTATATTCTTTTATTTAGATTTCATTATTGGGGAATTAATGATTTACATTCAGCCATAAATACAATAGTTTGTACATGCAAAACATTTCTCAGTTTTGCATATAACAATAAAACCCCCACTAGGCCCTCTGTCATCTTTTTTGGAACTGTATTCATTTTGATGATGTTAATTCTTCCAACCCATGAGCATGGAGTATCTATCCACTTCTTTGTGTCTTTTTCAATTTTCTTGAATAGTGACTCATAATTTTCAGTATACAAGTCTTTCACTTCTTTGGTTAGATTTATTACTAGATATTTTATTGTTTTTGTTGCTATAGTAAAAGAAATTGATTTCTGGATTTCATCTTCTTCTACCTTACTGTTTGCATAGAGGAATGCCACTGACTTTTGAATGTTAATTTTGTAGCCTGGCAGCTTACTGTATTCCCTGTTGATTTCCAAAAGATTCTTGCTGGATTCCTTAGGTTTTTCTGTGTATGCTATCATGTCATCTGCAAATAGGGAGAGTTTGACTTCTCTTCCAATCTTTATGACTTTAATTCCTTGCTCCTGCGTGATTGTTATGGCAAGAACTTCCAACACTATGTTGAATCGTAATGGTGATAGTGGGCATCCCTGTCTAGTACCTGCTTGAGGGTAAATGCTTCCAGTTTTTCACCATTGAATATGATGTTGGCTATAGGTCTGCTATGTATAGATTCCACTATCTTCAGGAATTTTCTATTTATTATCATTTTTTGTAGTGTTTTGATCATCGAGGGATGTTGTATTTTGTCAAAGGCTTTCTCTGCAGCTATTGATATGACCATGTGGTTTTGTTCTTGCTTTTGTTGATGTGGTGGATGATGTGGATTGATTTATGAATGTAAACCAACCTTGCATTCCTGGGATAAACCCCACTTGCTCATGATGAACAATATTTTTTAATTTATTTATTTATTTATTTATTTTAAAAAGGAGACATTAACAAAACCATAGGATAGGTGGGTTACAACTACACACAATTCCCACCACCAGATCTCTATATCCCATTCTCCCCTGATAGCTTTCCCATTCTTTATCCTTCTGAGAGTATGGAGCCAAGATCATTGTGGGTTGCAGAAGGTGGAAGGTTTGGCTTATGTAATTCCTTCCCTGCTGAACATGGGTGTTGACTCGTCAGTCCATACTCCCAGTCTGCCTCTCTCTTTCCCTGGTAGGGTGAGTTTCTGGGGAAGCGGAGCTCCAGGACACATTGGTGGTATTGACTGTCCAAGGAAGTCTGGTTGGCATCATGCTGGCATCTGGAACCTGGTGGCTGAAAAGAGAGTTAACATGCTGGTCCCTGTTCTGGCTCCAAGTGCTGGACTAGCTTCGCAGGCAGGAGACAGATGACCAGGGACTCATAGTTGAGCTGGGAAGGCAGTTCAATCTTTATTGATGAGAGGGAATACAGTGCAGTCAATCTAATCTCTATTCATTAGAAAATTGCCAGGCTAGGTTCGCAGGTGGGAGAGAGAGACAACCAGGGACTCATGGCTGAGTGGTACATAGTTTAGTCTATCTCTAATCACAATCCTGTCCTTATATATACTCATCAAGTAGGGTGGAAACAGGATGTGACATAGAGAGGGTGGAGCGAAAAAAGACAGGTGGATATCAGGGTGTACTAGGAGAGGGGGTGGAGCAAAAAGACATCATGAACCAGTGGGGATTAAACCAATGCCCTGGAGGCAGGGCAGGGCTTAGTTAACAGTGGTTATGTAAATAGAATACAGTGTTAAGCAGGGGGATTAAACCAATGAAACATAAGGGGTTTTAGAAGCAGAATTAGAAGCATACCAACATTTCCCCCTTTCTTTTTCACTAATGGCCATAGTATCAGGAGTGTGGGGTGAACAGAAACCTATATTGTACAGGCATGTTCAAAAGAACTGGCACAAGACATGGAGGAAGAAAATAGGAGAGCAGCAAGAACCAGTGTGATGCCAAGAGGAGGCCTGAGGAGGGCATTTCCTACCTCAAAGGGCAGTGCCTAGCAGGCGAAAGGGGGCATCTATTGCCTCAAAGGGTGTTTCCTGCCTCTGTGGGCATCTCTTGCCTCTGGGGGAGTTTCATGCCTCAAAGGGCATTTCCTGCCTCTGTGGGCATGGCCTAGTAAGGAGGGAGAGTTTCCTACCTCTGGGGACAGGACCTGCAGGCGAGTGGACATTGCCTATAGAGTCACAAGGCAGATGGCTGCAAAGTCTATGGACTGCTGCTGTCAGTCTTTCAGAAACCCAGCAGCATAAAAGGAAACTGCTGTAAAGTTGTGTAAAGTGTCCAAGAGGTGTACCAATAAGTCTGATGGAAGTGTCGGTCCAAACAGATGACCACGGAAGAAATGCCAGGGGATGAAATGCTGCACGTCTGTCTCGATGGGGAATGTCAGCCACTGGAATTCCACTTTTCTGTAGAGAGTGAGCGATGGAGTATGTGAAACTGTTTCTTCAGGTCGTGCCAGATCACATCATTGGTTTCCAGGGGTGCGTTGTAGCTATGTCATCTTGTGGGTGATGTCAGAGAACAGGGGTCCAAATGGATTTCCAGGGATTCCATTTGAGTAGATGCTTTTTCATGTGAAGACTTGACAACTGTAATTCACTTGTGAAGCAAAACTTGTAGCAGATAAGTTTACTATAATTGATAACTCCATTGTAACTGGAAGTCCTTTCTAGTATGATTTTAAGGTTGTTTAAACAGTTTAAACTCAATAAAAGAACCATGGTTAGAAGCCTTAGGCATGAGAATCACTAACATAATCATTGCACTATCTGCCCCACCCATAACTCATACAGTTTTTCAGTATTAAACATTTCAGATTTATGCCAAGACATAAAAAAAATCAAAGGAAAAAACAATTTTGTGGATTGTTTCTAGATGTCTCTAGAAATCATGGCTGCATGCAGCATTTTTTTTAGTCAATGTCATACAAAAATTCAGTCATTCAAATCACTGTCTTATGAAACACAACTGAAGCAGACAGCAAACTTAAGATATTCAGAGAGAACAATGAGGGAGAAAACAAGAGAAAAGCCATAGGCATCTTTTGCTTCTTTCATCTTGAACCAGATTATCCAGATCTCACCATGTAGCATCATGAGTCCCCGGACAGCATCCTAGACCAAAAAGTTCCTCAAAATTCCATTTAGGGTGCTTCTGACAATTCCTGCAGGATTGCAGGCATATATTTTTTAAAGCGTCTTCCCATCAAAGAAAGAATAAAATCAGGAGGGTAGAACTAACCACATTTCTCCATTTTGGGGGACTGTCATGGTACTCGAGAATGATCTTCAAGTTAGAGTAGTCCTTCTCCGCGGGAAACATGCGAGAGGAAGTCCAAAAAGTCCAAGGAGAAATTTTCGCACATCTCCCAAGCTCTATGATCACAGTCATAAGAAACCAAAGTGTGGTCCGGAGCAAAATGCAGTCTGTCTCCTTGGGAAACATGGGAGAGGGAGTCCAGAAAGGCCCAGGGGATATCTCTGTGCATTTTCCAAGCTCTACAATCATGGTCATAAGTAACCAAAGTTCCTGGTCAGGGAACCAAAGTGTGACCAAGAGCAAAATGTCCCAGGGACAGAGAAACTGTCTCATGAAGAAATAGTAGAGGCTTTGGGAAACCTCTTCATAAGTAGAAAGGCAGGCCATGGCAGCTTTATTTATCTTATCTTCTTTGACCAGCTGTGTGTGGATCCAAGATTCCTGTCCCTGTTCAGGGCACCATTATGCCGGGCTAGCTTCGTGGGCAGGAGACAGACGACCAGGGACTCAGGGCTGATCTGGGAAGCAGTATCTCTTTATTCATGTGGAATGCAGTGCAATCTAAGATATCTCTAATCACAATCCTGTCCTTATATATACTCGCCAAGTAGGGTGGAAACAGGATGTGACATAGAGAGGGTGGAGTAAAAAAAGACTGGTGGATATCAGGGTGTACTAGGAGAGGGGGCAGAACAAAAAGACATCATGAACCAGTGGGGATTAAACCAATGCCCTGGAGGCAGGGCGGTGCTTAGTTAACAGTGGTTATGTAAATAGAATACAGTGTTAAGCAGGGGCGGATTAAACCAATGAAACAGAAGGAGTTATAGAGGCAGAATTAGAAGCATACCAACAGAAAATTCTGTCCTTTAAATCTCCTGAGGCGGAAGTGTCAAGAAGAGGAAGTACGTAGCATAGGGGTGGGGAGAAGGAAAAAAGCACGTGAACCAATGGGGATTAAACCAATGGGGATTAAACCAGTGCGTGTCTCAAACAAAACAATGATTATGTAAATAGACCACAGCATTAAGCAATGCAAGTGAACCTAATATGATGATCAAAACAGAAGTGGTCTTAGAAGCAGAATTAGAAGCAGACCAACATTAACATATAATGCCAAACAAATTGTTGATCAGTCATGGACCTAAAGGCTGGAATAGTGCAGATGAAGTGTTGAGGGGTACTCACTGCAGACTACTGTGTACTTTTGCTTTCAGATATATATTTTGCCCTAGTTTATGGATACATGTGAACATATGCTGTATCTCAGGGGACAATGGTCTATAGGTTTTGGGACTTTGTTAGGAAGTGAACCACCTGGAATGGAATTAGAGAATACTATGAAAGTAAAGGTCTCACCCCAGTAATGAAGCTGAAGGGTTGTCATTCCACAACTGAAGTCTCTGGACACAGTCTGAAGTGAAGCATGCTGAGGTGGCACTCGTGTTGATTAGGTTGTGACCGGCAGATGCAATATTATTTGCTATGAATTGAGAGAAGCTTGCAGGAAAGTGTGTTCCACCCTAAAATTCCAGGACTGGGGGAAATATAGGCTCTATAGTGGAAATTTGAGGTTCCTGCTGTCTTAGGGTTCAAGCAGACAATGGATAGTTATTGTCATTATCACATTTTTGATAATCGGGTTAACTTTGAAAAGTCCCTTTGTTAGGATTTGCTGTATAATACCCAACATCTGGTATATAGCTGTGGTTGCTTCTGTTTTCCCTGGTTTAGGCTTTTGAGAGAGTCAACACATCAAAGAATCAGCCTATGTATTAAAAAGATTCAGTCTGTGCTTTAAAAAGTTTGAGACATACAATAAAATTTCCCCTCTCATGTTAATTAAATAGTAATTTATATGACTACAATTTAATAGGAGTGTACATGAACACCATTCCCACCACCAAAAGACTGTGTCCCATCCCACCACCCTCCTCCACCCCCGCCTTCCCCGGAAGCCAAATGTCCACCCTCCCCCTCACCACAGGGTTTTTACTTTGGTACCCTACTCTAAATTTAGTCAAATCCTGCTTTTAGTTTCCCTTTCTGTTCTTCTTTCTCAACTTCCGTTGATGAGTGGGATCATCCCATACTCATCTTTATCTTTGTGACTTAGCTCACTTAACATAATTCCCTCTAGCTCCATCCAAGATGGGTCAGAGTAGGTGGGTTCATTGTTCTTAATAGTTGTGTAATATTCCATTGTGTATATATACAACAACTTTCTCAGTCACTTGTCTGTTGTTGGGCACCTGGGTTGCTCCTAGGGTTTAGCTCTTACAAATTATGCTGCTATGAAGATAGGTGTACTCATATCTTTTTGGTTGGGAATTATGGAATCCTTGGGGTATATCCCCAGGAGAGGAATTACTGCGTCATATGGAAGGTCCATGTATAGCCTTGTGAGAGTTCTCCAGACTGCTCTCCAGAGAGGCTGGACAAATTTACATTCCCACCAGAAGTGTAGAAGGGTTCCTCTGTCCCCACAGCCTCTACAGCATTTGCTGATGCTGTCCATTTTGAGGTATGCCATTCTCACAGGAGTGAGGTGTTATCTCAGTGTTGTCTTTATTTGCATTTCTCTGACAATCAGCGACCTGGAGCAATTTTTCATATGTTTGTTAGCCTTTTGGATAACCTTTGAAGTGAATGTTTTGTTTATATACTCTGCCCTTTTTTGGATGGGGCCATTTGCTTTTTTGTTGCTAAGGTTTCTGAGCTCTTTGTATATTTTGGTGATTAGTCTCTTGTTTGATGTATGGCATATGAAGATCTTCTACCATTCTGTGAGGGATCTCTTTGTTTGTGTGATAGTTTCTTTGGTTGTGCAGAAGCTTTTCAATTTGACGTAGTCCCATTAGTTTGTTTCTGCTTTAGTCTTCCTTGCAATTGGGTTTGTTTCATCAAAGATGTCCTTGAGTTTAAGGTGGGAAAGTGTTCCACCAATGTTTTCCTCAAAGTATTTGATAGTTTCTGTTCTAACATCCAGTTCCTGGATCCATTTGGAGTTGATTTTTGTTTCTTGTGAGATACGGTGGTTCAGTTTCATTCTTCTGCATGTTTCAATCAGTTTTCCCAGCACCATTTATTGAAAAGAGCCTCCTTCCTCCATTTAATACTTTGGGCCCTCTTATCAAAGATTAGATGTCTATATGTATGGGGGTTTAATTAAAAATCTTTTTAATTATGTTGCTGTATCCAGTTGGCTAGAATTTTGTTCAATATTTTAGCATCTATGTTCATCAGAGATATTGGTCTGTAGTTTTCTTTTTTGGTTGTGTCCCTGTCTACTTTTGGTATCAACATGATTTTGGCTTCATAGAAGCTGGAAGGGAGTATTCCAGTGTCTTCAATCTTCTGGAAGACTTTTAGAAGCAGAGTTATTAGTTCTTTGAAGGTTTTGTAGAATTCATTTGTAAAACCGTCTGGTCCAGGACTTTTATTCTTGGGAAGGTTTTTGATAACTGTTTCAATTTCATTAGCTGTGATGGGCCTGTTCATGCTATCTAGTTCATCTTTACTTAATTTTGGAAGTTCATAAGTATCTAGGAAATCGTCCATTTCTTCCAGGTTCTCTAGTTTGGTGGCATAGTGTTGTTCATAGAAGTCTTGCATGATATACTGAATTTCTGTGGTGTCTTTTGTGATATCTCCTCTTTCATTTATGATCCAATTTATTTGGGTCTTCTTCCTTTTTTGTTTTGTGAGTCTGGCTAAAGGTTTGTCGATTTTGTTCAATCTTTCGAAGAATGAACATTTACTTTCGTTGATCTTTTGTATGGTTTTCTTATTTTCAATATTATTTATATCTGCTCTAACTATAGTTATTTTTCTCCTTCTGTTGCTTTAGGGCCCCTTTGTTCTTCCTCTTCTAGCTCTTTAAAATGTGTAATCAGCCTGTTCATTTGTGTTTTTCTTGTTTCCTGATGTGTGATTTTATGGCTATGAACTTCCGTCTCATTACTGCCTTAGCTGTGTACCAATATTTTGATAGCTTGTGTCTTCATTTTCATTGAGCTCTCTAAACATTTTGATTTCTTCCTTTATTTTCTCTTTGACCCAGTAGTTGTTAAGTAGTGTACTGTTGAGCTTCCACATTTGTTATTATTACTAATCTTTTGTTGATTGTTAAGTGCTAGTTTAATTCCACTGTGTTCTGAGAAGATGCTTGGGATGATATCAATGCTCTAATTTGTTGATGCTGTCTTCGTGGCCTAACATATGGTCTATCCTTGAGAATGACCCATGTGGACTTGAGTACAATGTGTATTCCAGTTTCTTGGCATGAATGACTCTGAAAATATCCAATAGTTCTAGTTTATCTATCTTCTCATTTAGCTTCCTCATGTATTTATTGCTTTTCTGCCTGGATGATCTGTCAAATTGTGAGAGTGGGGTATTGAGTCCCCTACTATTACTTTGTCGCTGTTAATATATTGCTATAGCTCTTTCAGAAGATGTTTGATGTATTTAGATGGCTTCTCAGTGGGTGCATATATGTTGATAATTGTTAAGTCCTCTTAATTGACTGATCCACAGAGCATTAAGTAGTGTCCATCCCTATCTTTTAAAATTTTATTTATTTTAAAGTCTATCATCTCAGATATGAGAATAGCTGTTCCTGCCCTTTTTTTGAGTCATTGTCTTGTATTAAAGTTTTCCATCCTTTCACTTTGAGTCTGTGTTTGTCTTGTTGAGTTAGGTGGATTTCCTGTAGACAGCATATTGTTGGGTTGTGTTTTCTGATCCATCTTCCTACTCTGTGTCTTTTAATAGGTGAATTCAGGTCATTGACATTTATTGATATCAAAGATTGAAGATATTTTAATGACATTCTTGTAGAGTTTTAGAGTGTTCTGATATATGGTCTATTTATGGTGGTCTGACTGTTTGTAGGAGACCTTTCAGAACTTCTTTCAGGGCATGGTGATAGTTGATTCTTTCAACCGTTTCTTGTCTGAGAAGGTTTTCTTTTTTAACCTTTTATTTATTTATTTTCCCTCTTGTTGCACTTGTTTTTTATTGTTGTTGTAGTTATTATTGTTGTCATAATTGTTATATAGGACAGAGAGAAATGGAGAGAGGAGGGGAAAATAGAGGGGGGGAAGAAAGATAGACACCTGCAGACTTGCTTCACTGCCTGTGAAGCTACTCCCCTGCAGGTGGGGAGCTAGGGGCTCGAACTGGGATCCTTACACCACTCCTTGTGCTTTGCATCACATGTGCTTAACAAGCTGCACTACTACCCAATTCCCCTGAGAAGGTTTTTATACCTCCATCTAATCTGAATGACAGTGTAGCCGGATACAGTAGTCTTGGTTGAAAGCCTTTCTCATTGAGCAGAAGAGGAGAGGAGAGAAACACAGCTGCTGCTGCTCTGTAGCCCTGCCTCCGGAAGTCTCCTCAAGATAATCTTAATTACATTTAGAGCAATTGGAGATTTTGAGAAAGGAGAGGTCATTTATTTGGTCTACCTAATGCCATTCTGCCAGTTCTGAATGATAATGCACAATGATGATTCAGAGTGTGACATTTTGTAACAGCTTGTATGAACTGATGTATCAGCTCTAACGCTTAGCTGTGTGACTTTGAGAAAGTCACTTAACTGCTCTATTTCTTGGTTTTCTTTATAAAATCAGGACTAGGCTAGTATTCTACCTCATAGAGTGCTGTAAGAATTAAAGAGATGGTATATGAAAAACACACAGTTCCTCAGAGATCTTTACCTGCTATCCACCATCTGAGTTCACTGCTGTTGCTTCTAAGGCTGCTGTTGTTGTTGTGATAATTATACCATGCCAAGGCTCATGATTTCCACATAACAAGTTGTCATTCCATAGTCTTATGGTGATTAAAAAGATAAATATGAATCTCCATGGGTATCCTCTGAAGTCACCTTGGAGTTTATCTTGATAGCAAGTAGAAAGTGGAAAACATGAGACTCAGGTGGTAGTGCAGCACGTTAAGTGCAGGTGGCGCAAAGTGCAGGGACTGGTGTAAGGATCCAGGTTCGAGCCCCCAGCTCCCCACCTGCAGGAGGTTCCCTTCACAGACAGTGAAGCAGGTCTGCAGGTGTCTATCTTTCTCTCACCTTCTCTATCTTCCCCTCCTCTCTCCATTTCTCTCTGTCCTGTCCAACAACAATGACATCAAAACAACAATGACATCAATAACAACAAGAATAATAACTATAACAATAAAGCAACAAGGGCAAGAAAAGGTATTAAAAATATTACAAAAAAAGATAAAAGAAAGTGGGAAACACACGGGTAAACAACAGGTGGTGACATTTACGTTTCTACTATGTCATCTATCAGAATGGATCATCTACAGTAGCAAGTGTAATTGACTTCCTATTTTTCTCTGCTCCACAGCAACATGCCATATATATGAAAATAATATGATTTGATGTAAATAGCATTATATTTACATTTTATTTTTCTGTGTGCTAACAGTATCTTCATTTTGAAACAACAGTTGTTTCTAGGCTACCATGTTGGGCACGGAATGAGTCAATTAAGTAAATATGAGCCTATCCTAGTACAACTTATTTTCAGCATTATTGAGCTTTCAGACATTATTAGACTGAAAACACAAATATTTTTCTTAATGATTACCTACCTTTTGTATCTGAAAAGTCAAGTATATGAGTGAATTCAAGCTGAGTCTCTCAGGATTTGACAAAGATCACAGTTCTGTATTTCACAGCTCTAGGCCCATAGACTTGTGTGTGCTTCCATATCATGTATCTAAGGTGACCTGGGGCATTTCCCTTCCGTCTGGGTCCACAGGCACAGATTTTAGGACAATAAGTTGTGGCTGAGGTTCAGAGACCAGGGGAAGATTATTTTTTTCTTGGTTTAGACCAATTTTGTGCTTTAAAGAAAGATTGCTTCCAAGGACACTCAATAAGTTTGAATAGGTGTGACATTTCTATCTGATTCATAGCTGTGAATACCTGTGATTAGATATCAAGTATGGTTCAAAATGGCTACAGGAATCTCTCTCACATACACACTCACTCTCAGAAGTTTTCATTTGCCAAATAATCATGTCAAGAGAAAAGGATATGTGTAGATCTTGATACATAAAAATAAGGGTGATTTCAACATGATAAATCATAGTTGCCAGAGCACAACATTAAGCATTCAAAGTGAGAATGTTTTTTATTTTTACATTTAACTTGTTAGATTTGAATAGTGTTATTTAAGTGTAAATTTATGATCAACTCTGACATAAGAGGGAGTATTTCATTTGGCCATACCTCTACTACATTTATTCTTATTAGACTAAATGAAAAAGTTGTATTGAAAGAACAATTAAAAGATATGAAGTGTGCTTTAATGAAAAAAATATCAATGTGTATCCACTTCTATAAAGAAATTATCTTGCTGGGTCCAGGTGGTGGCGCTCCTGGTTGAACACACGTTACAATGTACAAGGATACAGGTTCAAACTCCCAGTCCCCACTTGCAGGGGGAAGGCTTCACGAATGGTGAAGTAGGGCTGCAGGTTTCTCTCTTTCCCTCTCTTTCTCCCCCTTCCCTCTCAATTTCTAGCTTTCTCTATCAAAGAAATAAAGATAATTAAAACAAACCATCTTGCTAAGTTATTGTAATTGCAAGTTCTTTAATATTTTTGTAATGTTAGTGCATTTACATGGGAAATACATTTCTATGGATACTTGATATACTTTTATTCTTTAAAGAACAAAGAATTGAATGTGTGTGTAAAAATTATGTTAAATTAATTTTATTGACACCTCCTTTCCTGGGTGAATGTCTAAGCTTCAGCTGTAAAGATACATTTCTGGAAATTTGCTCTTGCTACGTGTCTCACTTTAAGTGTAGAAAAACTAAGACCTCATAAACAAACAAGTGTCTGTCATCTTATGTTATATGGAATAATGTTATATGGAATCATAAAAAAGAAGCAGACCAAACTGACCTTGTACATAGATACCCAGGGTAATCTATGCTATGTTGTGTTCAGTGGATACAGTGGTGATGATGATGAACAAAAAATTCAATTCAACTGCATTCTTTTGTCAATATATTCATATTTGTGAACTTTGGTACCTTTATTTATTAATTATTTCATTTTACACATGTTACAGTTGTTTAATCACTTGTATTATTGGGTTGTGAGTACCCTGGGGGCAGTGACCATGGCCTACTCATTTCCACATTCTCTCTAGTCCCTCTTGTGTGTTTTTAGCAGTTATTTGTTCAATTAATTCAACAAATTTTAATCAAATGTTTATTATATGGCCAGCATTGTGTTCATTCTGAGGATATAACAATGAAGAGAACAATGAAAACCTTTGCCATCATGAAGCTCACATTTCTGTTTGGGAAAACCATATGGAAAACAATGATGTATGTCCTTTGGTGACAGGTGTTGTAAAGTAGGCTAATGCATATAAAGTCTTGATAGGAAGAAATAATAGGGAATGTGTTTGGAGAAGTTATTATAGAGAAGGGGTAGAGTTTTGGGTTTTTTTTCCACAGATTATTTCTAAATATTTGAACTTTTAAGGAAATACAATGTTATCGTTGCTTCTAAGCAAAGGAGAGATATTGCGTGGCTTGTATTTTTAAAATCTTTATTCTGGTTATAGTGTAGGGAATGTACTATAAGGGAATGATGGTATAGGCAGTGGACCAGTTAGGAAGCCATTGTAATATTTCATATGGTAGAATGATTTCAATGAATCTGGTAGTAGGGAAGAAATTTTGTTGGATTCTGGATATGTTTCAAAAGGAGCACCAAAATGATTTTCTGATAAATTGCATGCAGGATGTGAATGAGAGGAATTGTGGAAGATTTCAGTATGTGAAGCCATGAGATGGCAGGGATATATAGTGTCACTGAATCATAAATATAGATTCACTTGTAGTACTACGTCTGCTTTCTCTCCAAAGAATTCAGGTTAGAGATGGATACCTACCTTATTGAAAGGAGATTTGGTGCTGTGCTTTGTTTTATTTTCTCTCTACCCCTTTACTTTGTGTCTTGTCAAAGAGAGGAGAGACAGAGACAAACAGAGAGAGAAGACTTGGCTTGTGACTTCAAGAAAGGACTTTTACATTTTGTTAATGTAATAAGACTTGGGGGCTGGGTGGTATCATACCTGTTTGAGCACATATGTTACAATGCACAAGGTCCTGGATTCACACCCCCAGTCCCTACCCGCAAAGGGAAATCTTCACAAGTGGTGAAGTAGTGCTGTAGATCTCTCTATGACTGTCTATCTATCTATCTATCTATCTATCTATCTATCTATCTATCTATCTATCTATCTCCACCTTCCTCCCAATTTTTGGCTGTCTCTATCCCATAAATAAAAAATATAATAAAAATATTTAAAAATTTAAAAAAGGAAATAAGACTTGTGGAGCTTTTATTCATATTACAAAGCACTACATATCCTTGTATGCTTATTATCCTGTAAGTCTTTATTGAGTGATCAGCTTTTTCTGTGTGTTGGCCACACATGCAATGCAAATTACAAAAATAAAGATATTGTGTTATAGCAGAGTCTTGTCAGATATCTGTAGATATTTTTGAAAATACATATTCAGAGGCAGGGAAAATAAGGAGATGATACTTCACTGCAGAACAGGATTATAAAGTCATCTGGTTATAAGTGAAAGGACCATGGTTAAAACTTGTATCAGTGGATGAGAATAATGAGAAAGGAATTGATAATGTAATGCAAATAATGAAATTAAAAACACTGTTACAGAACATCTCATAGGGTCTCTGATCTCAATGCTCTCTGTGCTAAGTGAAAATCATGCCGGGGAAACAGGGTGCTATCGGTGATTTATCTATTTCTGAAACTAGCTGAGATTCTCCTGTTCCTATACCAGTATACTCATCAGACGTGTTGTTTACATCCTCTCAGTACTCTGAAGAACAAAGTTTTACCCTTACTCATTAAAAATGTTCTGCAAACCTGAGGCTCCAAAGCCACAATATGAACACAAAGTGCTCTGCTACCCTCAAGGACACTTTATTTCACAAGACTCTCTCACTCAGAATCCTTCTTTTTCTCAGAACCCCTGTCTTAAAGGTGATGTTAAACCAGAGGCAAAAATGTGTTTTTTTTTCCCCTAAATGTAGTTCTTTTACCAGATTTCATTTTAAATGCAGACTAATATTTGTACTCCCGGCTACTTTTAAATCTCATAATATTTTAAATCTAACGACTAATTTTAACATTAAAAATAAGTATACACCATAGAACAACACTGTATGCTATTGGCATTACAATACAAATATTTTTGAAGCCTTTCCTTGTACCTAGAATATTTGTTGTATTTGTTGATGCTACAACCTGCAGCTTAATCCTAAATGCTTGACAATGCATGCATGTAACAGAG
This sequence comes from Erinaceus europaeus, assembly GCF_950295315.1. NCBI lineage: Eukaryota > Metazoa > Chordata > Mammalia > Eulipotyphla > Erinaceidae > Erinaceus > Erinaceus europaeus. The sequence continues at coordinate 35,555,162 of NC_080185.1, forward strand.
TGTTATTATTGCCTCCGGCTACCTTCATGTCATCTAGTTTGTCTTTTGCTCCAATCCTTTGATAGTATTATCAGGTGAATCTGCCAGATGCATTTTCTTGCAAAAGGACAAATCTAAGAAGGCTTATGTTTTTCCCTCTCTCTTTCTTCTAGGGCTGCTTACATTAAAGAGATTTCTCTTCCTATTTTTCATGAAACTGAGCTTGCTTAATCAGAGATGGAACAAACAGACTGCAAACCCTACCAGCCTTTGTCAAAAGTCAAGCATGAAATGGATCTGACTTACACCAGTTCATCGGATGAGAGTGAGGATGGAAGAAAACCAAGACAGTCATATAACTCCAGAGAAACTCTGCATGAGTATAGCCAAGAGATGAGGATGAATTACAACAGTCAGAGTAGAAAGAGGAAAGAAGTAGACAAATCTACTCAAGGTATGTTTTTACTGTGTTTCTGTACTGAATATTATTTCTTACTAGGGGATTTTGTGTGCATAAATTTAAGTTTGCAAAACAAATTTGCTGACGCTAACTGGTTAATAATTTGCACTGCTTACACATGCTTAGTGAATCTGTTTCATATGCCAATTCAGCTGAGGTTGCAGGTTACATGTGCTTTTTACAGATTATACATGAATTTGGATGCAACAATCCTCTTATTGGGGCATTAAAATTTGTCTAATCCCACAAATAGCCATTTACAAACTGAGGGATAAATAATTTACAGTCAGATGAAAAGTAAACAGTTTAGTGTTTTTCAAGTCATTGCCTATATGGGACAATAGTCTCAAATATTTGGCTTCTAAAGAACTTTAGAAAAGTCAGTGGAGACAGCCAAACAAGGGCCCAGAAAGTCTTGTCAACTGAATGCTAAAGCCTTATATAGTAGTGTTATTAGAGAAAGTAAGAGTTGGGGCCAGGCAGTGATGCACCTGCTTAAGTGCACACATTACAATGCACAGGGACCCAGGTTCAAGCCCTTGGTCCCCACCTGCAGAGAGAAAGCTTCACAAGTGGTGAAGCAGGGCTGCAGTTGTCTCTCTGTCTTTTTCTTTATCTTTGCCTCCCCTCACAGTTTCTCTCTTCCTCTATCCAATAATAAATAATAAAATAAATATAAAGTAATTTAAAATTTATTTAAAAAGAGAAAGTAAGTAAGAATTTGTTGGAAATCTTCTCACCACAGCTATAATGTGGAGCCTATTCTTTGCACAACATTGGGTTCTCAATTACGGATTGATAGGTCCATTTATAATAAAGAAAAACAGATAGGATTTCATTGTTTCTTTTCACTTAATCGGTAAGCAGTAGACAATACTATTTTAACTACATGGTGGAAAATATTTTTGGCACAAGTGTCTCTCTTTAAAGATAAATTATGCTGAGATTTCTAAATGCTGTTGATTTGATTATCTAAATTCATTGTTCTCAAAGTCCATTATTAGAAATGGAAATCTTTGGACTTCACCCCTGAGATCAGAAACTTTAAAAGTGAAGCCAAATAACATTGTTTCACAACCCTTGTACAGGAATTCCAGTACATGTTCAAATTGGAGGACTAGTGTTCCATGCCTTTGAAATCTCTTATACTCATATAACTTTAATAATTTCATCTACTCATGTGTCTTCCAATGATGTTTTCTTCAACTCTGAGCTCTAATTATATTTTTCAATATTTATTCATTCCTTTTTATTGCCCTTGTTGTTTTATTGTTGTAGTTATTTATTTTTATTTATTTATTTTTTAAACCAGAGAACTCTTCAGCTCTAGGCTTATGGTAGTGTGGGGGATTAAACCTGGGACTTTGGAGACTAATTATAAATTTTCACTTATCTTGTGACCATTTCAAATTAATGGCCCAGTGGAAACTCTAGATCAATATTGTTGGATTCTGGATATGTTTCAAAAGCAGTACCAACACGATTTGCTGATAAATTGCACTCAGGATATGAATGAGAGGAATTATGCATGGTTTCAAGCTCTGTGACCTGTGGCAAATAGAAGAATAAAGTTTCCATTCACCAAAATGAGAAAGGCTATGAGGAAGAGCAGACTTGGGGAAAAAATGGAACTCAAGGGCTTGGTTTTATTTAATAGAAAAGAGAGATTGAGAAGGAAATGTAATAGGTAGAGGTGGGGGAAAAACAGAGAGATGCCTGTAGCACCTGCAGCAGTGCTTCACCACTTGTAAAGCCTCCTCCCTACAAATGGGAACTGGGCACTTGAACATGGGCTCTTGTGTATGATAACATGTGTACTCTACAGGGTATGCCAGTGCCCAGCCCCAAGGATTTCTTTTTTGGGGGGATGGGGTTTAAGGTGGTTCTGGGGATTGAGCCTGGGGTCTTATAGCCTCAGGCTTAACAGTGTTTTGCATCACTGTTATGCTATTTATTTACCTCCCATGCTCTACTTTTAAATAGTAAGGAAATATGCGTTTATCAATCTGCATTTTTCCATAATAGTTTGTATGTAATGTATGGACTATAATGTTCTATCTAAAGGTTAAGTTATTATCAGTAGAAACAGCAGTACTTGTCAAGCATTGAACACTGCTTTTTAAATATTAGCATGTAGGACCAGAGAAATTATCTATCTATCTATCTATCTATCTATCTATCTATCTATCTATCTATCTATCATCTGTCTATCATTCTGTCTTATCTATCTATCTGTCTGTCTGTCTGTCTGTCTTATCTATCTATCATCTATATACCTATCTATATATTTATCATCTATCTTATCTATCTGAAAAAACTGGGCCAAAGTAGTGAAGTCATGTATGAATAGGGCCCCAGCTGCACAAAAAATAAAAATAGGAAAATAAGTACTGTCATATAAAATGCAGTTATTAAAAATGAAAAGTATTATGTTCTAATGAGTGTTATAATCTTACATTAACAATTTTAATTGACCTAAAATTTAAGATGTTAATACTAGAGAGAGAAAGATGGATAGATGGATAGATAGACAGAGACTGCCTACATTGCCATGTGTGCAGCCAGAGTTTGAGTCTTAGCACCACACAGGAGATGCAATGACACCAGAAGATGCTATGGTACTGCAGTCTCTATCTATCCATCTATCCATCTCTCTCTCTATCTCTACCTAGCTATCATCTATCTATCTATCTATCTATCTATCTATCTATCTATCTATCTATCTATCATCTGTCTATCTTTCTGTCTTATCTATCTATCTATCATCTATCTATCTATATCTATCTATCTTATCTGTCCATCTATCTGTCTGTCTTATCTATCTATCTATCATCTATATACCTATCTATATATTTATCATCTATCTTATCTATCTGAAAAAAGTGGGCCAAAGTTGTGAAGTCATATATGCATAGGGCCCCAGCTGCACAAAAATTAAAAATAAGAAAATAAGTACTGTCATATAAAATTCAGTTATTAAAGATGAAAAGTATTATGTTCTAATGAGTGTTATAATCTTACATTAACAATTTTAATTGACCTAAAATTTAACATGTTAATACTAGCATTTAAATATGCATTACATGCTTTATTACATGGACTATATTACTCTTAGCTTTTTTGCAATATAATTGGTAAAAGTTTTATATGTCTTTTCCAGCTGTAATTTCTTTTAGTCTTTCCTATTTGTTTGAGATATTTATCATGTTAATTTTGTTATACAATAACATTTCATTCTGTCTTATTGGCAATTGGGAAATATTTTCATATGGGAATACTTTGGTTTGTATCAAGCTCTAAGAAGTGTATAGTTCCTATTGAAATATTTCTGTATAAATTTATCTTTACAGAAAATGAATTGAAAGAGAGAGGCAGGGTGGGAGTATGGATCAACCAGTCAACACCCATGTTCAGCAGGGAAGCAATTACAGAAGCCACCCTCTGCATCCCACAATGACCTTGGGTCCATACTCCCAGAGGGATAAAGAATAGGAAAGCTATCGGGGAGGGAATGGGATACGGAGTTCTGGTGGTGGGAACTGTGTGGAGTTGTACCTCTCTTATCCTATGGTTTTGTCAATGTTTCCTTTTTATAAATAAATAAAATTTAAAAAGACAATGAACTATACATTTATGAGTGATGGATTATGAAACTGGGGTGTAAATTGATTGATCCAATGAGTTCTGAGTTTAAATGAGAATGCACTTCTGGTGATAATTCTAAAAATATTAATAATTTTGTATTGAGTCAGTATGGGGAGCTAGCCAGCCTCATATATTGTCTCTATGCTTTGTGTTCAAGATGAATTTGAGGATGAGAGAAGCTTGTCTTTTATGACACCATACTATCTTCCTTTCAATAACCTGTTATTACTCAATAGGCTTTTAATACTTCCTATGTGTCAGACCTTGAGTCCGATGCTGGATATGAAGATGGCTATGATAGTTTATACTTGTAAGAAACTTGTCACCTAATAACATAGTGGAGGAAAGAGATATTTAAAAAAATTGTGACTGGGCCAGAAAAATAGCTCATTTGGGCAGTATGCTGTTTTGTCATGTGTGTGACCCACATTTAAGCCTGGTTCCCACTGCACTGAAAGCAACTTCAGTGCTGTGCTTGAATCTCTGTCTCAATCTCCCTCCCAATCTCTCTCTCTTTCTATCTCTCTCCCCCCTCCCCTCTCTCCCTCCCTTCATTCCTCCCTCCCTTCCTTCCTTCTTCAAAAAAGTGCAGTCAAATGAAACAAGTATTTCCTTGTTTTAAATTTGTTTATTGGGGAATTAATGTTTTACATTTGACAGTAAATACAATAATTTGTACATGCATACCATTTCCAAGATTTCCATATAACAATACAACCCCCACTAGGTCCTCTATCATCCTTTTTGGACCTGTAGTCTCCCCTACCCACCCACCCCAGAGTCTTTTATTTTGGTGTAATACGCCAATTCTAGTTCAGGTTCTACTTGTGTTTTCTCTTCTGATCTGAAGCAAGTATTTCCTATCATGAGAAGAGAATTTCTACTCATGTGGAAAAAAAAGACTAATTCAGTAAACTCCAATAAAATAATAATAAAGTACTGAGAAAGTACACAGGGAAATGAATATACATGGAAAGGTGATACATAGGGAGTGAGGCGGTAGCCCAGTGGGTCAAGTGCAGGTAATACAATGCAAGGAATGGCTTAAGGATCCCAGTTCTAGCCCCTGGCTCCCCACCTGCAGGGGAGTTGCTTCACAAGTGGTGAATCAGGTCTGCAGGTGTCTTATCTTTCTCTCCCCCCTCTGTCTTCCCCGCCTCTCTCCATTTCTCTCTGTCCTATCCAACAACAATGACATCAGTAATAAATACAGCAATAAAACAACAAAAGCAACAAAAGGGGATAAAAAATATTTTTTTTAAAAAGTAAGAAAAGAAAGGTGATACATACCTACATACCTGAGGCACCAGAGGTCCCAGGTTCAGTTGCTGGCAACACCATAAGCCAGAGCTGAGCCGTGCTCTGGGAAGGAAGGAAGGAAGGAAGGGAGTGAGGAAGGAAGGAAAGAAGGGGGAGGAAGGAAGGAAGATTTTTCTCTATATCTTAAATTTACAATAAAGTAATTAATGCGAAAAGGACATTCCAACAAAGCAGACTATCACATACAAATACATAAAATAATAAAAAAGTCTGGGCTGGTGAAAATATCAGTTTGACTAAAGTAAGGTACATTAGAGTCAGATCATGAAAAGTCGTGTGTGCCCAGTTGTTTATTTTTTCCTGTGAACATTAAAACAAAGTTTTGGATGCTAAGCATTTCATGATGAATAATATCCTTTTAATGGGAAATGTAGAAGAGAGAGTAGGTATATAAGAAATAGGGTAGAGCCAAGATTATAATGGGAATGAATTGGAATTGGATCTAGGGAGACTCGTAAGAGCCATGAATTAATGCAGGTTAAGAATGGTGATGAAGAGTTAAATTCTGGTTGTATTATTGGAGATAATGAGACATATTCAAGGGCTATTACTGTGGCAGAATTGATAAAAATTGGTGACTGCTTGTCAAGGTTGAAAGAGATAAAAGAGTCATGGTTAACTTTTAAGTATTAAAGTTTGCAAAAGTAGGGAAATGATGATTAACTTAATGATACAAGGAGAAGAGCAGGTTTGGAAAGGAAGAGAATGAGTTTTGTTTTGGGCATCTTAAATTTAAGATGCTAGATGACATCCTGGCATATTTCCCCATGAGACAATTAGAAATGTATATATAATCCAAGGAAGGTCCATACTGATGTTATAAATATGTCTGAATTAATATCTGAGGGAACGAATTTTCAAGGGATGGATGAAATTGCCCATGGAAAATGTGTAGAATGAGTGTAGAAAAAGGCTATGGACAAAAGTTTGAATATATCATGCATGAACTGTCATATATATACTTGACCTTATTTAAATTTTAGTTAGCACTATCCTTCAGTTAACTAACTTATATAAACTAAAGTATAAGGTTTCAGGAAGGGGAAGTCTTCTACTAAGTCATTGATCTTTGGAAAATATTTACTTTGGAAATGAAATGGATTACTCCATACTAGGCAAGACTATGGACCCATTTAATTATCTTCTTCGTAGGTCTGGAATCTTCTTTGTTGTTTTATTCCATAGTTTGCCACCTCTGAGTAGAAGGAAAGATTCTTAATTTCCCCAAATATGTTACCATCAGCCTAGCAACAGTTATGCTTCACTCATTATTTCAAGGAATATAATTCTCAAAAATTCATTGAGTTTTAAATCAGGAAGGAAGAAAGCACTTGTAATATGAATTGGACATTTTCTATTTATAGTGTTTTGTACTGTCCTAGATGCCTTTCAGATTTTTAGCTGTACAAACTTAAATGTTACGATAGCTCTATGAAATGGTTTCTCATTGCCATTGTCCTCATCATCAACAATGTCATGTTCACAATAGTAAAAGTTTTAAAAGTAAGTCATCTGGATTAGTATCTATACTGTTTCATGACACTGCTAGACATTTTATATTTGTTCTTCATAAGCACCTAATGATAAATAAAATATTATTCCCTATTTACAGATGAGTTAACTGAGGCTTGGAGAGAAATAGTTTGCCAGCATTTCTGCAGCTAAGAAGTGCTGAGACTTGGGATTAGAAATCACTTCTATGGTTCCAAAGTTGCCATTGTTCACTATGCTACACTGAGTCTCCTACCTACACCATTAGGTTGTGATAAAGATTAATTATGATCATAATATGTGAAAGCATTTAGGGACTCAACAAATGTTTCCATTTACTTCCGCAACACCTTTGCCAGCCTCTTTATGTTCCATGGCTGAGGGTTTACAAGTAGGTTTAAAAGATACATTTGCTCTAATTTTCTTCAGAAAAGTGTACATGGTATGCCAGGCAATTTATAATGAAACGGTCCTGAGTTTGTTTGTACTTTGCAGGGAAGCTACTACAACTCCTTCATCAGGACTCTTTGGGGGTAAATTTTAAAGAGAGTAACTACTTGATCCCATTGGAAAGTATCTTCCTTTACTTATCTTTGTCAGGAAAGCATACTTCAATGTATATACAGTGCCTGGATTCTAAAACTGATTATATATTTATTTGTTTATGATATGAAGGATGAGTGAGAAGTGACAGAGAATGCCTCATCTCTGGCATATGAAGGTGCAGACAGTGAACGTGGAAATTCTAGAGCCTCAGGTGTATAAGTGCTGCATTCTAGTAATTCTCTTTCCTGACCCTTGTTTTCTTCTATGGTTTGGAAATAAGGAATAGACACTAACCTGATTTTTATACACAGTTCTTTTCTAAAAGGATGAATGAATCCTAGGCAAGCTTATTTTATATGATTTTTGCCAAGTCTGATAGCATGGGTTTCCTGCAAACACACATACTAACTCAAGCAGCCTTGATTTCAAGGAAGGCATCAGTTAACTAAGAAACAAGTAGAGGACCTAGTGGGGGTTGTATTGTTATATGGAAAACTGAGAAATGTTATGCATGTGCAAACTATTGTATTTACTGTTGAATGTAAAACATTAATTCCCCAATAAAGAAATTTAAATAAAAGAAACAAGTAGAGATAAATGAAAACAAGAATGCATATATAAAACAAATATAATAATTTTAGGAATAAGTATTGCCCTAAAATTTTATAATATATAAGATTATATTTGGGAAATAGCCATTTTATGAACAAATAATTATGAACATAAAGACACCCATGCATAAAAAAAGATACGATGAGTACACATTGGAAATCTCACAAGACCATAAATTCCTACCATTGACACAAACATCTTATTTCCTCATTCTTTACCTGTCCTTTTGTGGCTTCTCAGAATTTCTCCTGATAACATTTTTTGTTGTTGTTGGTTTTCCCCTATATCTCCCATTATCGCCATCTGGTGGGCAAAAAGTAAAACTGTCAATTTGTATTAACTAAGATTACATGGAAGCAAAACTTAATTGTCATACATCCATGAACCTACATCCTTCCACCTCCCATGCATCCATCCATACATGCATGCATCCATCCATCCATCCATCCATCCATCCATCCACTCTTTCATTTTATCATTTTTGAATAAAAATTTTAATTAGTGTCAACTCTGTTGTTGCACTAGGTGGATTAGGCTTTTCTTGGATATACAAGATGCAAGTGCTTATTATTACCCCCTCCTTGCCCCAAGCTAATAAGTCACTTCATCTCATAGAAGGAACACAACCACCATTGTTCTCTGTGGTTTTAAAGAATAGACAGGAGTTCTAATTCAAATACATTAGGTGATTTTTACTTTTTCTTTCTATTATTTTTTTGTTTGTTTAGGGGAGGTAATGATTTACAAGATAGTGATTTTAATGATTGTGTGCTTTATCTTAAGCTGTTTAGATAACACATAGCTTTTAATCTCTGGATCTGTATTTATGTGATAAGGACCACAGATGGCAAATGTAATGATGTAGCAAGGGCTATAAAGCAAGTATTTCATGTTTCAGCAGCATTTGATCACACATAATGGATTTTCTTATTGAGGCATCTTACTTTTCTCTGATCACAAGTTTCTTTATTTCTTTCTTTCTCTCTTTTGTTCTTTCTTAATTTCTTTCTTTGTTTTTGCTACCTTGGTGAGTAGAATCAGGTCCTGGATATTTTCTTCTAATTTGGTGTTTGCACAGAGGAATGCCACTGAGTTTTGTATGTTGATTTTGTAGCCTCCCACTTTATTATATTCATACTTTTAAAGTTTTTCCTACTGGCTCTTTTGGATTTTCTATGCATACTATTGTATCAACTGTGAACAGTTACAGTTTGACTTCTCTTCCACTCTCTACAACCTTTCTTAGAGAAAGATACCGACTCACAATAGCAGTAGTAAATCCAGGTAAATGTTATTATGAATGTTAAAGCTTAATGAGAGGATGTCTTAGGATCTCAGGTAGAAGGATAAGATAGGCCAGAGAAAGTTATTTAATTCCTCTGAGACTGACGATCACCTTTGAAGTTTAGTGGCAACAGTAGAAGATGGTGTCTTTATGTTTTAAATTTCTTGAATAGAGATGAGATTTTATGCTGAAAGTCAAGTAATAAGCTTGAAATGAGTAAGTGTAGAGTTTTTTTGACTAGTCTGAAATTTAGCTGTACACTTATACCTGGAGCTCAAGTAGGGTGGACCTGAGATAGAGATGTGAAAATACTGGCAATAAATATCATTATCCATTATGTGTCAAGCACTCTGATGAGTACATGAATGTAGTTTTTTTTAAATTTTTTATTTATAAAAAGGAAACATTGACAAAACCATAGGATAAGAGGGGCACAACTTCAGTTCCCACCACCAGACCTTCGTAACCCATCACCCCTGATAGCTTTCCTATTATTTAACCCTCTGGGAGTATGGACCCAAGATCATTGTGGGATGCAGAAGGTTGAAGGTCTGGCTTCTATAATTGCTTCCCCTCTGAACATGGGCATTGACAGGTCGATCCATATTCCCAGTCTGTCTCTCTCTTTCCCTAGTGGGGATGTGCTCTGGGGAAGTGGAGCTCCAAGGCACATTGGTGAGGTTGACCAGGGAAGTCTGGTCCCATCCTACTAGCATCTGGGAACCTGGTGGTTGAAAAGAGAGTTAACATACAAAGCCAAACAAATTGTTGAGCTATCATGTACCTAAAGACTAGAGTAGTGCAGATGAAGTGTTGGGAAGGTCCTCCTTTATATAGATAGCTAGTAGGCATATTTTAGTTATATTTCAAAGGGCCTGCAGTGATACTAGTGTGTTTTGTTTTCTTTTGTTTTTCCTGAGCCTGAAATCTCATATGCAGGTGAATCCAAGTTATTGTCTGGGGAGATGATGCCATGGCTGAGGAAAGGACCAGAAAGCTGGATCAGGGAAGAGAGTAGCTTCCAAATATGGGACAGGGGTATAAATATTGTTGACTGTAAACCCCATCAATTTGATGTGATCTGGGGCCCATAATTAGCTTAGGAGGCTGTATGACTTCTGCATCCCTCTAGATCTGAGCTCACATTCTGTGGTCATGAGTAGGAATATTCCATGCTGCCCCAATATCAACCCATCTTCCTCAGGTGTCACATAGAGTATGTTGTCCAGCCTCCCTTTGGAGGCTGCCAGTCTCTTGCCCGTAATGAATGTAGTTTTTACGTATTACTAGTTTAGTAGTCTAAGATGTAGGGATAACGATCATAGCACTTACTTTGTGTATTTTGAGTAAGTAGCAGAGGAAATACACAAGGCTACGATTCTCTGACTACAGCCTCCATATTCTTTCCATTGCAAAACTAAATGTAACTCAGTAGTGATGCACACACTGTGCTACAGGCACTCTGATGGTGGCAACTGTGAGTAATTATACCCCTGTTATCTCAGAATGTTGTTAATTATTATAAAATCACTAATAGAAAAACAACTTTTGAAACAGTATTAAGTGCCCATGTGAAGTTGGGAATCCCTATTTAGAGTGTGCTACTCTGAAACTTAAAGGAAGAAATCTCTGTGCTATATGTCTGGTAAAGACTTCTTCTAATTAAAGGGACTCCTGAGTCTCCTCCATGTTCGGTTATAGGTAGTCTTCCTAAAATACAAGCCAAATTATACTTTTCTAAATCTGGAGGTCCTTGTGTCTCCCAATACACAGAGTAATAATTCTTCACAGTAGGCTGTGGAAGAAGGAGCACTGCTAAATGATTTGTCAATTATTTCAAATCTCTGAATCTTCAGAAAAATAAGAGCCCATACAATAATATTTATGATACATCTAACATGATTCAGGAAGTCCTAATATCCTGTATTCATGGACTGTGTGCTAAGATTAAAGGAATTTCACATGCCAATAGTTAATGCAAGCTAGATCTACCAAGATTAGTACCTAGAAGAAATGCTACAAGTAGAAGCTGTGAACTATGAGAAAACCAAGTAATAAATTCTGCCCCTGAATGCCACCTTTCCTTGGCATTATGTATATACCCTTGATGCTGTTTTCATCATCAATTTGGAAAGTTTGTCTAGTGCTAAATTCATAAATTGTTTAATTTTTGTTTCAAACAAGGGAGAGAGTATTTCTTTATGTTGATTTGTACACAACATATCTGTGTATAACGATATTCTCTTTCCTTAATTCTTTTTCAGTAATTTACAATTTGACAGTAAACAATAAATACACATAACAGGTACATTCCTTATATATTCCTATACACGTAAATAATATTTTTACCAAAAATGTCATCATACTAACAAAATATTTTGCATTATTTCAAGTGTATCTTTTACTTATGCTTTTTATGTTTCAAAAATCATTGCTAAAATACAGTTAATACTGAAGAATATTGTGGATAATACCATTCTCTCTCTCTTTTTTTTTCTCTCACCACACCTGTCACCAAAGGTCTGTCTTCCCATCCCCACCACCATAAACAATCACTATAATTTTCCCACAGTTCAATATATGTTGACATTTTTTCACATTCATGTGTTCAGTTCTCTGTATTCTAAATATGAGTGAAACCACTCTGTAGTTGTCCTTTACCTCCTTACTTGCTTCATTAAGCATAATATTCTCAAATTCCATCCACTTATATTTTCAAGTAGTGTTGATGTATGAAAAATATGTATTGAACAGGGCTAGTTTGAAAACTGAGTTTGAAGAAGGAATGGGCACCGGGTAGTTGGGGAAATGGAGGAGAAAGGGTAATTACAATGATATAGTGCATACATTTCACCTTACAACATCCTTCTGAACACAATTTCTTTAAAAACTCCTCTTTTCCTTTATCACTTAGCTATGACTATAGGTAGCCACTGTCAAAAAATCCTTGCTTCCTGGATACCAATATGTTACTAAATTACATGAATCACCTAAAAAGGCTAAATTTGATGGGGATAATTTCCCACCTAGATTTTTTAAACTAACTTTATGAAGCAATATACATTTACCACTAATTACAGATGTGTTATGCAATTGTGATCTTAATTTGGACCATATGCCTCTAGTTGATGGGCATTCTTTATGCAGGCATAGTTAGGTCAGCTTCTCAGTTCTTTTGCTTTGCTTCCTCTGAGGGTACATAGACTTTTTCTCTGAGTCTGAAAATATCTCTGGTGTCTGCACACTCAGTTTTTTTTTTTTCTTTTGTCTATCCCTGAGCCCACTTTGAATATTACTGTATTTACTCTTATATGTTCCTTCCTAGGTCTAATGTAATATAGAGAATGATTCTGGGGTTTGTTTCTTAAATGCTTTAGCATTGTTCTATTTTCCTTATAGAATCTAAATAAATACTTCCAGGAAGTAAAGACTGTCTCTCTGGTTAAGTGCCACATAGATGACTATGCTTTGAAAACAAAGCAACTATCTTCTTTTAACTGGATGATTTTGGTTCCTATTTTTAAAAATTATTTATTTGTTTATTTATTTCCCCTTTTGTTGCCCGTGTTGTAGTTATTATTGTTGTTATTGATGCTGTCGTTGTTAGATAGGACAGAGAGAAATGGAGAAAGGAGGGGAAGATAGAGAGGAGGAGAGAAAGATAGACACCTGCAGACCTGCTTCACCGCCTGTGAAGGGACATCCCGGGAGGTGGGGAGCCAGGGGCACGAACCGGGATCCTTACTCTGGCCTTTGCGCTTCGTGCCACATGTACTTAACCCACTGTGATACCACCCGACTCCCTTTCATTCCTGTTTTTAAATTACTTCAGGTACAAGGCAATAGCAAATGGGGGTAAACAGCCTTGGGATTGTGAAAACCAGGGAAAAACTCATTTTTTAAAATTATTTAACACACACACACATACACACACACACACACACACACACACACGCATATAGTTGACACAAAGGCCAGAAAAAAAGAGTAAGTCAGATAATTTGAATGAGAAACATTATAGCTAGTGTGGCTGAAAGAAAAGCTTGAAGAATGTTGAAAATGGGAAGGTTACTAGAATCAGAATGAAACTGTCGCTAAAGCTACAGAGGGGCAAGGAAAGGCCATGGATTTGGTACAGTGGCTAAGAGGGTAACTACACTATTCCTGGAAAGGTTTTAGTTCATAAGATTGAGTGAAATGAGATCTGTGTTACGTATTGATTTTGTTTTATTACAAAGGCTTGAGCATGAATCTGAATTGGCATTTCAAATTGTAGTTTCATATTCATGGGAACAGTCAGAAGCAGTTTTAAATATCTGCAAAGGCATGGTTTGTGAGGTCTGCCAACATGGCCTGTCAGGAAATCGTCCTGTCAAAAAACAACAACAACAACAACAACAAAAAAAAAAACACTGTTCTGCCTTTTTGGTCATCTGTGATGCAGAACTAGCTCCATATACAAATAAGTTCTATTTATTTTCAGTACTTATCTTTCTCATTATAATTCTGAAAGGGTCTAGAGGTGACAGAAGATAAATCTTGAATCCTCTGGAACTTTGGAAATACTCTAATTTGAAGCCTTTCTACCAAAAGCTGAAGATTCTGCTGTTTGTCAGTATAAATGGAACCAGTGCTATTTTGGTGTCAATCATTCCTGTAACATATGAAGTGCTTAATTTTATAGTTCTCAGGTCTTTAACTGTTTGAGCAAAGGACCTTTTGTGTCTTTTATGTCATGTCAGAAAGCAATTAGAAATAAGCTCAAAGGCAAAAAATTAATAAGGATGCACCCCAAACCTTTCATAGAATTTCAAGATTTGAGTTAAGATTCATTTCTCTAGCTTCAACAGAGACATTTACAGTGCTTTACTACTAAGGTCCAACTATGTCTCCTCATTAATGGTTTAAGTCTAGAGTTTCAAGAACATTTTTGAAAATTGTCACATTGACATACAATCAGGTTGAATGCTAATGTGTCTCAAATTAATAAAAAGTATGGCCTCAAATCATTTTCACTAACTGGGAAAAGGTTATTAGTGGTTTGGAAAAAAAAAAGGCTCATGATACATACAGAAAAGAAATGTAGAATATATATATATCTTGTATATAAGCCATTTTCTTCTGTAGCATCCTATCCTAAACACACAAGACCCAGGTCTACTCAGAAAGTGTTAGTGGCTGACAAGCTACACACATTTGTTTCCTTCGGACTGCTAAATGGATAGCAATCAAGCATCCTAGTTGTGTCACACAGTCAGTACTATCACTCAGCATGTTCTTTCTGATCTACCCTTTAATTGGCAGGGACAGACTTACTGGTCAATGGACCATGAAACATATCTGATCAGTATGACTCATCTATTTGCCATCACACTTTTGGTATTAAATTTGGAGCTTGGAATATTATTTAATATATAATAGGCACTCCATAAATATGAATTTAAAAATAATATATTATGTAGAGGTATAGCTTTTGTCTTCCTATTCTAGTAAATTAAGTTGGAAAGAGGCTTGATATATATATATTTGAGTTTATAGTATTTTTCATAGTATAAAAATAAATGTATATAAAATGACTACATAATTGAAGTAGGGGTTCATAACCTTTTTGCAGTTAATAACAAATAGTCTAAAATTCGTTATCAAACATCTTTTTAAAATGTAGGACTCTCCTTCCTCCCACCCCCATGTTTTAGTTTATTCAATAGGATTAGGGTGTGGAAGGTGTTACTATGATTGACTACCTCTACTTTTATTATACCAAACTGTAGATCTAGAAGCCATTGATGAATAGCCTCTGTCTAGAAACACAGTGACTTCTCTCTCTTACTATTTTAAAGTGACATCAAAAAGTCTCCTTCAACAAACTAAACAGACTTATATGCCATTCTCTTAATAAAACACTTGAATTTTTGCTAAAATGATGCTTAAAATAGAAGCTGTAAAAGGAGCACAATTAAGCAGTTTTCATTATTCAGGTTTTTTTATACAATTTTTATTTATAAAAAGGAAACACTGGGTGGTCTGGGAGGTGGCACAGTGAGCAGCAGACTCTCAAGAATGAGGTCCTGAGTTCAATCCCTGGCAGCACATGTACCTGCCTCTTTCTTTCTCCTCCTATGTTTCTCATTAATAAATAAAATCTTTAAAAAAAAAAAGACATATGAAAAATTTTAAAAAAGGAAACACTGACAGAAGTCATAGGATAAGAGGGGTACAGATCCACACAATTTCCACCACCAGAACTTTGTATGCCATCCCATCCCCTGATAGCTTTCCTATTCTTTATCCCTCTGAGAATATGGACCCAGGGTCATTATGGGATGCAGAAGGTGGAAGGTCTGGCTTCTGTAATTGTTTGCCCGCTGAACATGGGCTTTGGCAGGTCGATCTATACTCCCAGCCTGTCTCTCTCTTTCCCTAGTGGGGAGGGGCTCTTGGGAAGTGGGGCTTCAGGACACACTGGTGGAGTCTTATGCCTAGGAAAATCTGGTTGGCATGATGGTAGCATCTGGAACCTGTTGGCTGAAAGAAGAGTTAACATATAAAGCCAAACAAGTTATTGATTAATTCATGAACCTAAAGGTGCAGATAAAGACTTGAGGATCTCCATTTTGTTGATAGTTAGTAGACCTATTTTGGGTATATTCCAAAGGGCCCATGACTAGTGTTTTTGTTGTTGCTTGTTTGTTTGTTTTTCTGTGCCTGACATCTGATATGCAGGTGGACCCAAGTTATTGTTTGGGGAGATGATGTCATGGCTGGATAAAGGACCAGAAAGCTGGATCAGGGAAGGGAGTAGCTCCCTAATATTATTTAAGTTTTTTAAACAAAGTTGAAAGTTCTTAAAATGAGTCTCAAATCTGCCAAGGACCTTCAGAAAACATGGCTTCAGGCAGGACCACACTAAATCTACCCTGTGGAATTATTAGAAATTTGATTCTCTTTCTGTCCTTTCACCAAACTTTTGTGATATGGTGGCTGGCTGATTTTTTCCCTCCCTAGATTAACATGGCAATTCTAACTTTTCATTCTGTTATTCTGTAAGTCTTACTAGAGTTAAACTTGGTACTCTTTGTTTAAGAAGAAGCATTAAATACATATTTGTTGGTCAAATATAGTAGTAATGTAGTAATAATGTAGTTTTAAAAGCAACTGAATATTTCTGCCATTTTCAACTGTTTAACAATGTTAAGTGCTAATTGTATTTTACCAAGAGCCCATAGTAGCACTTTTAAAGTCTTTTCCTTTTGTCCTGTTCTTAAAGGTCATGGAGTATGTCCACATACCATTAGTCTGTAACTGACACTTTTATACAGTACAATCTCCTTATACATAGTTGACTGGCCATCAGATATTTATAAATTGAATTAAAAAGTTGAGTATCCTTATATCACACTCAACAAAATTCAACCACCAGGAGTTGGGCAGTAGCACAGTGGTTTAAGCAAACTTGGCTCAAAGCACAAGGACTGGCGATTTGATTCCCTGGCTCCCCACCTGCAGGGGCGTCACTTCACAAGCGGTGAAGCAGGTCTGCAGGTGTCTATTTTTCTCTCCACCTCTCTGTCTTCTCCTCTTCTCTCCATTTTGCTCTGTCCTATCCAACAATGACATCAACAACAATAATAATAACTACAACAACAAAAACAAGGGCAACAAAAGGAAATAAATAAATATCAAAAAAATTTTTAAAAAACTCAACCACCACTTCTTTCTTAAATATCTTCCTTGATCCTGTCTAATATTTATTTATTTATTTATTTATTTATTTATTTATTTATTTACTTATTTACTTATTTATTTATTTATTTTGCCTCCAGGGGTATCGCTGGGGCTCAGTGTCTACAGGAGGAATCCATCGTTCTTGACAGGCATCTTTTTTTTTCCCATTGTTGTTGCTGGTGGTGTTGTTATTGTTGCTGCTGCTGTTGCATAGGACAAAGAGAAATTGAGAGAGGAGGGGAAGACAGAGAGGGGGAAGGAAAGATAGACACCTGCATACCTGCTGCGACACTTGTGAAGTGACCTCCCTGCAGGTGGGGAGCCCTGAAACTCAAACCAGGATCGTTGAATGGGTCCTTGTGCTTTGCACTATGTGCGCTTAACCTGGTGGACCACTACCCTGCCACCCCTCCCTACCACCCCATCCTGTCTACTCTTGACTGAATGTTCTGTCTGTGTACTCATACAGTACTGTGTACTTATCCCTGTCATCACCCTACTTGCCCTCAATCTGACTTTAAACATGTTTGTTATCTCAGCAGTAAACTTCTTGAGGGCCAGGGCTGTGCTTTTGTTTCTTCCTATAAACTCTTGCTACATAAGAAGTGTTCAAAATTCATTTTCTTTTAATAAGACAATTTTATAAGGTTTTAGTTCTTCTTATGTAAAGTGATGATAATATTTCCTTACTATGTTACAGAGGATCAACTGAAATTGTATATATAAATCATTCTGAAAACTGTCTGGACACAAATATTATCCCCAATTGTCAATCCTTTCACAGGTGCCTTCAACTCACAGACTGGCAATTACAGTCATTTTCAGAAAGTGATTTCCTGCTCATTCTTAGTATCTTGGAAATTGGGTCAAAGTATATAATGTGAAAATGAATGAAGTAGACCTTTGTATAAGGAAATAAGGGAGCAATCATATGTCCAAAGCAGCCTGTCTAATTTTATTGAGGATTGTCAGTTCCCATGTACTTGCTCTGTAGTTTAACTATATGTTTAAATGATCGTGCAAACAGGTTTAACACACTTTTTACTCCAATCATAGTGACTTTACTTAGTTGTAAGGCCTCCATTTAAACTGTTGTAAAGCCTCAGATAATGATTTCCCATTCAAATCTTCTTGAGAATGTCCCTGCTAAAAATAACATGATTAAATCCAGATAATAAAAAAAATCCTGAAAGAGGACTGATGAAAATCAAATTAATAACATCCATCTTTTTTAGCATCTTAGCCATGCACGTCAACCAATTGGGTTAGTAGGATTTAACTCTGGTATAATCTGACATAGGCATCAGGCAATTGTTAAACTTCAGTCTTTGTAAACTCTAGCCAGAGTCATACAGCATTAGAATATGCACTCCCTCTGATCCTTGTGGATGGATGATTTGGACCTTGAAAATGAAGTATTATTGACCATTAATGGCAGATGAGTCTTTTCCTGTTGGGTTTTTGATCACCATATTTCCTTTATACCACAAAACAATTTGAATGGCTTTATGATCCCACCTCAAAAGCAAAATAAAATAAAGCAAAAATAAATAAACAGTTATTTAGATCTGGGGAGAAAGCATAATGGTTACACAAAAAGTCTGTCATGCCTGAGGCACCAAAGTTTCCAGGTTCAGCCCCCATCACCACCCTAAGCCAGAGCTCTGGTAAAAGAAAGCAAAACAAAATACGGCAAAAACAGTGTTTCCACCTCATGTCAGTTGTTGTCATGGAACACCCATCATGATTCAAGATTCTATACATACAGTAGAGCTGCTGTTTTAGAAATGCTGAAGATTTGTTAAAAAATAAATAAACAAATTACTATGAACATTTTCCTTCATTGATAGAATATAAGAATCACACTCTACTTATGCCATAATTTGGATAAATGCAAATATTTTTCCTTAAACTTATGATCTTGATAGACTTCCTACTGTAGAATCCACTGGAATATTTTACAGTTTAGTCTACTCAGAGTGAGAATGAGGGAGTTTCTAACCATCTAGGGAATATTTTTTCTCCCTTGAAAGGTTATGATAACTAGAATTGGTAGCTCATAAAAAGCCCAAATCAATATTGCTATTGACTTAATCCACATAAGAGGTTTAACTTCATAGGTGACTTCTCAACAACTGAAACAAAACAAAACAACAAAAAAAAAAAAACTAGCCTCTGGTGATTTCCTAAATTTAACATAAAGTTGAAAGCTGTTGCAGAAAGAAAAGATTCTAGACAAAGACGGCACAGTGGGACTTTCCTTTCCTTTCTTTCTTATTTTATTTTATTTTATATTGTTATTGCCAGAGTTTCACTACACTGAGCTGACTTTTTCAAATAGAAAATGGCTTTGGGGCCGGGTGGTGGCACACCTGGTTGAGCGCACATTACAGTGCACAAGGACCCAGGGTTCGAGCCCCCAGTCCCCACCGGCAGGGGGAAAGCTTTGCGAATGGTAAAGCAAGTCTGCAGGTGTCTCTCTGTCTCCCTCCCTCTCTATCACCCCTCCTCCTCTCAATTTCTGGCTGTCTCTATCCAATAAATAAATAAAGATGGTAACAATTTTTAAAAAAGAAAGTTAAAAAAGAAAGAGGGAAACAGAGATAGAGAGGGAGGAAAAGATAGACACACAGAGAAGGAAAGATACCATAGCATCCAAGTTTGTACCAATTTGGTAGGAGCCAGGTTAGAACCATGCCAGAGCCATGGGGCAGTCTTCTATATCAGCTTAACTAAGATGAAAAACTAGATACTTGGTCTTATTTTTTTTTCTAACACTATATATCAAATACATGAATTGACTGTCAGAAGTAATTTACTCACTGATAAACCATTTCTTCTAAGGCTCTAATTAGTTTAACAGGTTTTCCTTTTTTGAAAGTAATACTGGGGCCAGGTGGTGGCGCACCTGGTTGAGTGCACATGTTACAATGCACAAGGACCCAGGTTCGATCCCCTGGTTCCCACCTGCAGAGGGAAAGCTTCACAAGTGGTGTAACAGGGCTGCAGGTGTCTGTCTCTCTCCCTCCCTATCACCCCCTTCCCTCTCGATTCCTACCTGTTTCTATCCAATAAATAAATAAATAAAGATAATTAAAAAAGAAAGCAATACCATCTGTGTTTTGTTTTATTTTTCTTTCTACCTCATTAAAGTGGTCTGTCAGTATTCAAACTATTGGCATTGTTCTGTGTCTTATTATTGATTAGTTCTTCATTTTCTACCAATACCTACAAGTAATCTAACATCCAGATTAACATTTTTTCCAGTTTACAAATATATATTAAACACTGTGGGTCATGAAGATTTCTTTGCTTATTTTTCCTGTTTCATGTTGTTAATACAATTTTTGTACTGAAAAATTATGACTTCGTCTTGAATTTCTACTCTCAAATTCAGATTCATATAACATATACGTCTGAATATTTTTCTCTACTTTTAAAAACATTATTTTAAATGAATGAGATGAATATTTTTCTCTACTTTTAAAAACATTATTTTAAATGAATGAGAGGGAAGAAGGGGTTGGAGGTAATGAGGGAGGAAGAGTGAAGCAGTGGTCACCTCTGGCATATAATGGTGCTAGATATTAAATTGGGAACCTCTGTAACATGATTCATACAAGACCACTGTGCTGTTTTAAAACACATATTTTTAATATTTTTTTTATTTTTTGATGAGCAGGAGATAGAGATAAAGATAAAGATAAAGGGAACAAGGTACAGAACAGAGTACTGCCAGCTAGGGCTTATGATGATGCTGGGTTTGAACCTGGAATATCAGAGCTTCAGGCAGTAAAATCTTCTGCAGAACTATTATGCTATCTCCCCAACCTAATGTTAATTAATAATTAATTGTGAGCAAGAGAATCAATTAGAATGTCACTCTTTGTAGACAGTACCAGGGTTGGAACCTGGGACCTCCAGTTTATACATCTTAATTTTTTACCATTGAGCTGTCTCCTCCCCTCAAGCTGGATATTTATTGGGTGTTTGAAAAGCCTGTGATACTTAATTTGTCTGTGTCAGAAATCTTCCGTTTTCTACCTCGCAGTCTTTGATGCTGTCTTTTTATTCCAGCTGTTGCCACAGCTACAAACTGTGCACATGTGAGAACTAGCAACACCACTTCTTAGATATACCAGATAGCCTTCATTTCCTGTCTTTTCTGCTAGCTCTATGAGGAATGCATGTGGTAATTCACACAAATATTCTGAGGCTTATGCAAGCCCAGAAATGTGAGGGAGTTAATACACCACAAGGCATCTCTTGACTTAAAAGATAAGAGTCATGGATTCTGCCCTCTTCTGAGTTCAAGCTGACACTCTTCCACTTTTTTTTATTTAAGAAAGGATTAATTAACAAAACCATAGGGTAAGAGGGGTACAGCTCCACACAATTCCCACCACCCAGTCTCCATATCCCACCCCCTCCCCTGATAGCTTTCCCACTCTCTATCCCTCTGGGAGCATGGACCCAGGGTCATTGTGGGTTGTAGAAGGTGGAAGGTCTGGCTTCTGTAATTGCTTCCCCGCTGAACATGGGCGTTGACTGGTTGGTCCATACTCCCAGTCTGCCTCTCTCTTTCCCTAGTAGGGTGGGTATCTGGGGAAGCAGAGCTCCAGGACACATTGGTGGGGTCTTCAGTCCAGGGAAGCCTGGCTGGCATCCTGATGACATCTGGAAACTGGTGACTGAAAAGAGAGTTAACATACAAAGCCAAACAAATTGTTGAGCAATCATGGACCCAAAGCTTGGAATAGTGGAGAGGAAGTGTTAGGGGGATACTCACTGCAAACTCTAGTGTACTTCTGCTTTCAGGTATATATTTTGCAGTAGTTTATGGATACTTGTGAACATATGCTCTCTCTCACAGAAACTGGTGTATATCTAGGTTTTGGGACTTTGTTAGAAAGTGAACCACCTGAGATGAAATTAGAGTATACTATGAAAGGAAAGGTCTCACCCAAGAAATGAAGCTGAAGGGTTGTCATTCCACATGTGAAGTCTCTGGACACAGTCTGATGTGAATCATGTTGAGGTGGCAATCATTGCGTTGATTAGGTTGTGATCAGCAGATGCAATATTATTTGATATGGATTGGGAGAGGCATGTGGGAAAGTGGGCCCTATCCAAGTTGTAAGTAGGGCACCAAAGTAAAAACCCTATGGTGAGGGGTAGACATGCAGCTTCCTGGGCCAGTAGGGGGTGGGAGTGGGTGGGAGGGATGGGTCACAGTCTTTTGGTGGTGGGAATGGTGTTTATGTACACTCCTAGTAAAATGTAGTCATATAAATCACTAGTTAATTAATATGAGAGGGGGAAAATTAATTGTATGTCTCAAAGTTTTTTATAACACAGACTGAATCTTTTTAATATACAGGCTGTGTAACTGATATGCAGACTCTCTCAAAAGCCTAGACCAAGTAGATCAGAAGCAACCAATAGCACAGCTATATGCAAGATACTGGGTACTGCACAGCAAACCCTAACAAAAGGACTTTTCAAAGTTAACCCAATTACCAAATAATGTGATGATAACATTAACTTTCGATTGCCTTTTTGAACCCTAAGACAGCAGGAACCTCACATCTCCACTATAGAGCCTCTACTTCCCTCAGTCTTCCACTCATTTTACAAGTTTCTCAGATGGTCCCTGGTAAGATCAAGATTCAGTTGTCCTTATCAGTCATTAGAACAGAAGCTCACTCTTGGATTTATTTTCCTATTTTATTTTTGTTTTCACTTTTATTGATCCTCCTTACCTATTTTGGGAACTACTTTCCATAGTTTATCCCATAACTCAGTCCTTTTCACAGACTCTTGCTTTTGGGAAATTCTAAATTCCTGATTTTCCTCTCCAAAAAATATGTTCTTCCTTCAAAATTCTCTACCTCAGCATATGGGAACTCTTCTTTCAAGGTCTTATCAAATACTGTAAAGTGATCCTCGAGCTTATCCATCTTATTAGCAAGCCATATCATCCATCACTACTTTCAGATATATTCAGAATCAGGCTAATTTTTACCATTTCCTCTGCTTCTGCCTTAGTCTAGCAAATGTCACTTCTGCTTTTTTTTTTTTTTTTTGCAATAGTCTTATCTAACCTATCTCCCTACTTCTCCCCTTGTACTTCTACAATTTATTCTACAATAGCCAGAATGATACTTAGATATGAGGCAGAATACTACAATAGCCAGAATGATACTTAGATATGAGGCAGAGGCTGAGAGATAGCTTACCTGATACAGCAAGGTCCCAGCACCATGGATAACACTGCTATGATGACTCTCTGTCTCTGTCTGAATTCAAGAGAAAAAAAATATAAGGAATCTGGTGAGAGCGCAACATAAACTAAACTGAACTAAACTAAAAACTAAACTAAACTAAACTAAACTAAACTAAACTAAACTAAAAACTAAACTAAAGTAAACGCAGATCATTCCCAACCCTATCCCACCCCTACATCCCTTAGAACATAACAGCCTACAGAATGTAATATGACCTCCATTACATTTTTTTACTTTACCTCCTACTACTCACTCCTTCATTTATTCTTTTAAAACCACAATAGCTTCAAAAGATGTTTCTTAAATAGTTCAGGCATCTGTTTTGATGCCTTCCAACTGCTATCCACTCTGCCTTGAATGGTCTTCCAGGATGTTCCAGGTTTGGTTTCTCATCTATTTTTTTTTTACATTATTTTTCTATTTTTTTCTTTTTACTTTTTTATTGGGGAATTAATGTTTTACATTCAACAGTAAGTATAATGGTTCATACATGCATAACATTCCCCATTTTCCCATATAACAACACAACCCCCACTAGGTCCTCTGAATCCTTCTTGGACCTGTATTTTCCTCACCCACTCACCCCAGAGTCTTTACTTTGGTGCGATATGCCAATTCCATTTCAGGTTCTACTTGTGTTTTCGTTTCTGATCTTGTTTTTCAACTTGATCCTCTTGGAATTTACTTTTGTATCTGGTGAAATACAGTGGTTTAGTTTCATTCTTCTGCATGTTTCAACCCATTGTTTCCAACACCATTTGTTGAAGAGACTCTGCTTTCCCCATATAATAGTCTGGACCCCTTTGTCAAAGATTAGATGTCCATAGGTGTGGGGGCTCACTTTTGGGCTCTCAATTCTATTCCACTAGTCAGTGTGTCTATTCATATTCCAGTACCAAGCAGTTTTGATGACAATGGCCATATAATACAATTTGAGATCTGGGAGTGTGATGCCTCCGGTTCTGTTCTTTTTTCTCAAGATTGTTTTAGCAATTCTAGGTCTTTTCTGGTTCCAGATAAACATTTGTAGCATCTGTTCTATTCTCCTAAAAATGTGCTTGGGATCTTGATGGGGATAGCATTAAATTTGTAGATGGCTCTGGGTAGTATATTCATTTTGATGATGTTAATTCTACCAACCCATGAACATGGAATATCTTTCCACTTCTTTGTGTCTTTTTCAATTTCCTTGAGTAGTGACTCATAATTTTCAGTATACAAGTCTTTCACTTCTTTGGTTAGTTTTACTCCTAGATATTTTATTGTTTTTGTTGCTATAGTAAAAGGAATTGATTTCTGGATTTCAATTTCTTCTAACTTAGTGTTTGCATAGAGGAATGCCACTGACTTTTGAATGTTAATTTTGTAGCCTGACACCTTACTGTATTGCCTGATGATTTCCAAAAGCTTCTTGCTGGATTCATTAGGTTTTTCTGTGTATACTATCATGTCATCTGCAAATAGGGAGAGTTTGACTTCTTCTCTTCCAATCTGTATCCCTTTAATTCCTTGCTCCTGCCTGATTGCTATGGCAAGAACTTCCAACACTATGTTTAATAGTAATGGTGATAGTGGGCAGCCCTGTCTGGTACCTGATCTGAGGGGAAATACTTCCAGTTTTCCACCATTGAGTATGATGTTGGCTGTAGGTTTGCTATATATAGACTCCACAATCTTCAGGAATTTTCTATCTATTCTCATTTTTTGTAGTGTTTTGATCATAAATGGATGTTGGATTTTGTCAAAGGCTTTCTCTGCATCTATTGATATGATCATGTGGTTTTTGGTCTTGCTTTTGTTGATGTGGTGGATCACATTGATTGATTTATGTATATTAAACCAACCTTGCATGCCTGGGATAAACCACACTTGGTCATGATGAAAATCTTTTTAATATACTGCTGTATCCGGTTGGCTAGAATTTTGTTCAATATTTTAGCATCTATGTTCATCAGAGATATTGGTCTGTAGTTTTCTTTTTTGGTTGTGTCCCTGTCTGATTTTGGTATCAGAGTGATGTTAGCTTCAAAGAAGCTGGGAGGGAGTATTCCAGTGTCTTCAATCTTCTGGAAGACTTTCAAAAGTAGAGGTATTAGTTCTTCTTTGAAGGTTTTGTAGAATTCATTTGTAAAACCATCTGGTCCAGGACTTTTATTTTGGGGGAGATTTTTGATAACCGTTTCAATTTCATTGGCTGTGATGGGCCTGTTCATGTTATCCATTTCCTCTTTACTTAGTTTTGGAAGTTGGTAGGTATCTAAGAAATTGTCCATTTCTTCCAGGTTTCTAGCTTGTTGGCATATAGTTGTTCATAGAAGCTTCACATGATATGTTGAATTTCTGCGGTGTCTGTTGTGATATCTCCTCTTTCATTTAGTATCCGATTTATTTGGGTCTCCTCCCTTTTTTGTTTTGTGAGTCTGGCTAAAGGTTTGTCCATTTTGTTCACTCTTTTAAAGAACCAACATTTACTTTCGTTGATCTTTTGTATGGTTTTCTTATTCTCAATGTTATTTATTTCTGCTCTGACTTTAGTGATTTCTGTCCTTCTGGTTGCTTTAGGGTTCCTTTGTTGTTCTTCTTCTAGGTCTTTAAGATGTGCAATCAGGCTATTTATTTGTGCTTTTTCTTGTTTCCTAATGTGTGCTTGTATAGCTATGAACTTCCCTCTCAGTACTGCCTTAGCTGTGTCCCAAATATTTTGATAGCTTGTGTCTTCATTTTTATTGAAGTCTCGAAACATTTTTATTTATTTCTTCATTTCCACTTTGACCCAGAGGTTGTTAAGAAGTGTACTGTTGAGCTTCTACATTTTGGGACTATTACTAATCTTTTGTTGATTGTTAAGTATTAGTTTCATTCCACTGTGGTCTGAGAAGATGCTTGGGATGATTTCAATGCTCTTGAATTTGCTGATGCTGTCTTTGTGGCCTAACATATGGTCTATTCTTGAGAATGACCTATGTGGATTTGAGTAAAATTTGTTTCTTGGGATGAATGACTCTGAAAATGTCCAATAGTTCTAGTTTATCTATCTCTTCATTTAGCTCCCTTATGTCTTAATTGATTTTCTGCTTGGATGATCTGTGAAGTTGAGAGAGTGGGGTGTTGAAGTCCCCTACTATGACTGTGTTGCTATGAATATATTACTATAGCTCTTTCAGTAGACGTTTGATGTATTTAGATGGCTTCTCATTGGGTTCATAGATGTTAATGATTGTTAAGTCCTCTTGATTGACTGATCCTCTGAGCATTAAATAGTGTCCATTCCTATCTTTTTTAATCTTATCTATTTTAAAGTCTATTGTGTCAGATATGAGAATAACTGTTCCTGCCCTTTTTTCTGGGCCATTGGCTTGTATGATAGTTTTCCATTCTTTCACTTTAAGTATGTGTTTGTCTTGTTGAGTTTGGTGGGTTTCCTGTAGACAGCATATTGTTGGGTTGTATTTTCTGATCCATCTTCACTCTGTGTCTTTTAATAGGTGAATTCAGGCCACTGACATTTATTGATATCAAAGATTGAAGATATTTTAACACCATTCTTGTAGAGTTTTAGAGTGTTCTGATATATATCCTATTTATGATGGTCTGACTCTTTATAGAAGACCTTTCAGAACTTCTTTTAGGGCAGGCTTGGTGATAATTGATTCCTTCAACTGTTGCTTGTCTGAGAAGGTTTTGATGCTTCCCTCTAGTCTGAAGACAGTCTAGCAGGATATAGTATTCTTGGTTGAAAGCCTTTCTCATTGAGATCTCAATAGATATCTTGCCATTCTCTTCTGGCCTGTAGTGTTTGTGTTGAGAAGTCTGCTGCTAATCTTATGGGTTTTCCTCTGTAGGTGACTCTTTGTTTTTCTCTTGCAGCCTTCAGGATCCTTTTTTTATCCTTATTACTTTCCATTCTAAATATGATGTGTCTTGGTGTCTTTAATCTGGGTTAATTCTGTTTGGGACCCTCTGGGCTTCTTGAATCTTTATGTCTTTGATATTGTCTAGACTAGAGAAGTTTTCAGCTATTATGGCCTGAAGAATGCTTTCTTCCTCTCCCTCTCTTTCGTCCTCTGGTAAGGCAATAATGCATATATTGTTTGTTTTGAAGTCATCCCATAGGTCTCTGTTGTTGTTTTCAGCATCTCTTAATCTATTTTTGAGATCTCTTACTTCTTTTTTAGTTGTCTCTAATTCGTCCTCGATCTTGCTAATTCTGTCTTCAGCCTCATTGATTCTAATCTCTCTGCCCTCTACTGTTTTTTGGAGTTCATCTATTTTGTTTCCCTGTTCTGATACTGTTTTAGCTTGTTCAGCTAGTTGTGTTCTTAGCTCAGCTATTTCAGCTTTCAGCTCTCTAATAAACTTGATATAGTTAGTGTTTTCTTCCAGAGTTTCATTTGTTGTTCCTGTATTTCTGACTACAATTCTTTCAAACTCTTTACTCACTCCTGTGATTATTTCCTTAGCTAATGTTTGGATGTTGAACTCGTTATTTTGTGCTTCACCCTTTAGGGGGCTTTTAGTTGGACTGTTGTCCTGGTTAGTTTCTCCAATATTTCTTCTTGTTGGTTAACTCATTTTATATATTATGTTATGAGTTCCCTCTCTTAGTACTTTTCAAATTACTGATCACTATTACCTGGATTGACTTGTGTCTAAGTAAGTTAATTAAAGGGTTCACAGTGGTGGAAGTTAACAGTTGTTTCAATAGTCTTTTAATCCCTGAGTTGGACCTCAGTGATTAAAAGCCTCTTTTTTTTTTCTTCTCTGTAGGCTATGGGAGCCTGAGGGCTTCTAAACTATAAGTAGGCTTCTTAGCTTAATCACTGACTCCTCTCCAAAAGATAAGGCAGGGTGTGGCAGAGATAGTCCAGTGGTTATGTAAAGAGGCTTTCACAGCCCCACAGCTATGCCATGGAGGTATAGGTCTTCTCGTGAGTTTCCTGGATAGATCACTGTCCCCCAGTGACCCTCCCTGCCGCTGCTGCTCCAGATTCTGAGGGCAGTAGCAATAGAGACTCAGAGTTGTACTTGGTGAGTCTCTGGTGAGTCCTCTCCTCCCTTCAGCTGTCCCCCTGTTTGTGGAACAGACTGGAGGTGGTGTCTCAACTGATAAACCTCCAGACTGTTACCAGCAGCTTAGTCTCTCCCTAGCTCCTCTCTGTCACCAGCCACATGTGTTTGCACTCACCGGTGATTTGGTGGGTTCTTGTAGTTGTTCTAGTCCTGTCTTGTTTCAGTCCCAAGTGGTCTCCTTTGGTATTCCTAATTGATCTGGGAGAGGAGAGGAGAGGAGAGGAGAGAAACAGATTTGCTGTTGCTTGTAGTCCCGCCCACATTCAATAATCGGTTTCTAATCTATTATATGTTCTTACTTAGCTATCACCTTGTCAGCCATCTTTGAAACCATGCTACTGAAAATGACAACCATTGCCCCACATGTTCCTTTGCTGCTTCCCCCCTTCCATTGTACTTGACACTTAGTAGATTAAATAATTTATAGTTCAAACAGGTATGCTTTTAAGAGTGAAATGGTGTACTAGATGTAATCAAATTGGAAACACTGGTATAAACCAGGATTGTTTGAGACAATAGAGACATTGTAATCAACCCTGTGTTTTTTAGCATAGCTGTACTTATTTGCGTTATTATATTTTTATTTTGCTTATGTGTTCTGTCTGTCACATTCTATGAAAACAGTGCCTGAAATATGTTAGGAATTTGATAAATGATTTAAACCCACTCAAATGTCTGCCTTAATTAGCTCTCACTAAATATGAGATACCATTACTAATATTTACTATTTATCATCAAACAAAAGTGATTGCTTTTATCTCTAACTAAGAATGTTGTTCCTCTGGAATTATTTCTCTATTTCATTTTACCCCTTCTCATGGCTACCTGCATTTAGATGCTTGAAGTTAAGATATAACTTTTAATAAAAATGGTCTACACTTTAGTTTTTTTAATCAGGGTGCCTAGTATCATTTAGAACTCCTTGTGGTTTATGATATACTGATGGATTTATTTCTGATTTTTTTTGGTAATATTATGGTAGATTAAGAAATTAGTTGTTATTTCTCTCTGTCCTATCTAATAATGACAACATCAATAACAGCAAAAATCATAACTACAACAATAAAACAACAAGGGCAACAAAAGAGAAAATAAATAAATATTAAAAAAAAGAAATTAGTTGTTCCCCATAAAGATCCAAATGAATATGTTTAGGAGACTAGAAAAAAAACTACAAATATTTTTCTCGAACCAGATAAGATCTATAATTGCCAAAATAATCTTGAGAAGAAAGAGCAGAAGTGGAGGCATCACACTTTCAGATCTCAAATTGTTTTATAGGGCCATTGTAATCAAAACTGCTTGGTATTGGAACATGAATAGACACACTGACCAGTGGAATAGAATTGAGAGCCCAGAAGTAAGCCCCCACACCTATGGACATCTAATCTTTGACAAAGGTGCCCAGACTATTAAATGGGGAAAGGAGAGTTCCTTCAACAAATGGTATTGGAAAAATTGGGTTGAAATATACAGAAAAATGAAACTGAACCACTATATTTCACCAAAAAAAGTAAATCCCAAGTGGATCGAGGACTTGGATGTTAGACCAGAAACTATCAGATACTTAGAGGAAAATATTGGCAGAACTCTTTTCCATCTAAATTTTAAAGGTATCTTCAGTGATACAAATCAAATTACAAAGAAGACTAAGTAAAAATAAAACAATGAGAATACATCAACTTGAAAAGGTTCTGCACAGAGAAATAAAACACCACTCAAATAAAGAGACCTCCCACAGAATGGGAGATCTTTATATGCCATATACCAGACAAAAGACTACTAAAAAAATTATATAAAGAACTCGCCAAACTCAACAACAAGAAAACAAATTACCTGATCTAAAAATGGGAAGAGGGTATGAACAGAATATACTGCATAGAACAGATCCAAAAGGGCAACAGACATGAAAAAATGCTCCAAGTCATTGATTGTCAGAGAAATGGAAATAAAGAGAATAGTGAGATACCACTTCACCCCTATGACAATGCTATACATCAGAAAAGATAGAAGCAACAAATGATAGAGATGTTGCCAGGACTAAGGAACCCTTCTGCACTGCAGGTGGTAATGTAAATTGATCCAACACCTGTTGAGAGCAGTCTGTATAACTCTCAGAAGGCTAGAAGTGGACCTATCCTATGACCCTGCAATTCCTTTCCTGGGAATATATCCTAAGGAACCAAATATATCCATCCAAAAAGATATGTGTATACCTATGTTCATAGCAGCACAATTTGTAATAGCCAAAACCTAGAAGCAACCTACAACAACAGATGAGTGGCTGAATAATACTACTAAGCTATTAAAAATGGTGAATTCACCTTCTTCATCCCATCTGGATGGAGCTTGAAGAAACCATGTTAAGTGAGATAAGTCAGAAAGAGAAGGATGAATATAGGATTATCTCACTCATAGACAGAAGTTGAAAAACAAGATTAGCAGGGGAAATACTAAACAGAACTTGGACTGGAGTTGGTGTATTACACCAAAGTAAAAGACTCTGGGGAGTGGGAGAGGGTTCAGGTCCTAGAACAGGATGATAGAAGAGTATCTAGTGGGGGTTGAATTGTTATGTGGCAAATTGGGAAATGCTATGCATGTTGAAACTGATGTATTTTACTATCAATTTTTAACCATTAATCCCCCAATAAAGAAATAAAAAAATTATTAGTAAATATTTTCTTGAATTAAATATGTGTACCACAGCATCAAAATATCTTTTGAGTATGGTAGGGACCTTGTTCAAACCTGGACTATCTCCATAACAATGCAAATATTCACTAAGTGAGTTATCTTCCTGGCACTGAAATTTGTATTTTCAAATACACTTGATTAGTTTATTTAAAGTCTAGTTGTGAACATTTAAAAAAATACTTGAACTTCTTTTTTTTTTTTTTTTCGTCGTTGTTGGATAGGACAGAGAGAAATGGAGAGAGGAGGGGAAGACAGAGGGGGAGAGAAAGACAGACACCCGCAGACCTGCTTCACCGCCTGTGAAGCGACTCCCCTGCAGGTGGGGAGCCGGGGGCTCGAACTGGGATTCCTATGCCGGTCCCTGCGCTTTGCGCCACCTGCACTCAACCCGCTGCGCTACCGCCCGACTCCCAATACTTGAACTTCTAATTATAAAAGCAACTAGTATATCCTTTGCACACTTCTCCCAGTTGAAGAATACAGCTAAAAATACCTGATAAGAGTGATTTTTAAATTCTTTCTGTAGAATTTTAGAAATGCAAATTCAGGTAATTGTAATGATCAATCATTTACTGGTATGTTAATTTCTTAATGCATTCAATTTATCAGCAGCAGGTTTTTCCTAATTCTAAAGAAGCAAGGCCTAATTCTCTTTTTGCTGATTAATTGTGGAGAATTATACTACTGGCAGTTGACAAAGGGACTTACATGATTTGCTTCAGTACCATTCAAGACATAGGCAAATAATAAAAGTAAACAATTCATGAGAAGTGGAAACATATTTAACAACAATCTTATGAGCGTTTGTCTCCTCTTGGGAAAAAAAAATACAAAAACTGATGAGCTGTAGAATGAGTTTCCCGTTTTCTTTGGATAAGAAGTGCTTGTTAGCTAATCAGTGTGTAATCCCAAATGCTCCTTAACATAAAAAAATGACATTAGCCAATTAGATAATTCAGTTGAATAAGTGTTTATGGAATGTTTACTATTCAAATAATTTCCTTTTGGTCACAGACACAAATGCCTCGGCATTCTTTTGTAAAGCTGATGTTTGGAGGCCTAAGTGGTAGACATCTTACTTGTTTTGTTTTTTGTCTTACTGAGCCTTTATATTTCAAGGTATAGGATTTTTTTTTTAACAGTGAATCTGTAGCTTTATAATCATGATCTGTTTTGTAACAGGGTTATCCTTTATTGAGATAGAATAGTTGCATTGAAAGTTCACTTGGTAGGTTCTTTCATTTTAATACTGAATTCCGTGCTGAGAAGCCTTGTCTTCTAACCTTTTGTGCAGATAGTGTCCTTTATTCCCATTTGCCCCCTTTTGGATTGCCTCTACTATATTGTCTACTAGAAAGATCACATCACTGGGTCAAGACTCATGCTTTCAATTTTGCTTCATTCACTCTCTGAATGACCTTAGGTCTTCTTTTAACTGCCTTTACTAGTATATTAATAGTCACCTGGGGTCTTGTGGCACAGTTAATCAAAGTCCTAAAAATAATTTGAAATGTGTGGACCTCCCTTCTGTCTCCAGAGAGAATCTTTGAACCAAAGAAAAAAAGTAAAATGGAAAGGAAGATTTGCTAAGATAATCAACAATATCTCTGTGTGATGAATTCCTTTATGTCACTGCCCTGTGTGATCCTGCTTAGTCTCCTAAAACTGAAATACTCATTTCTGAGTCTTTTCTATAATTCCTCATTTGAAGAAAAGACCTTAGAAAATGATAAGACTGACATCTATTTGAAATAAAAATAATAAAAATAGTGATATTTTTATGATGCCTGTGTTGAAGTACAGGAGGACAGAAATGACTTCCAATATATGCTAATCATACAATATCAAGTTGAATCTTCATGTAGATGTGGCTCAGAAGAAGTGAATGAACTCTAGCAATATCACGATTGTAACAAGAAGGCAGGTAATAATTTAATTCTTCTCTAAATTACATTGCCATCTCTTTCCCTCACTTTTTTAACCTATCTGTCCAATTTCATTACTAGTATTCATTGACTTCAAGTTGCTATTAATAGATTTCTACTTTTTATAGTTAATTACAGTCTTATGAAATAACTTTGAAAAATTTAAAGGTTCATTTTCTGAGCTATTCACAGTGAGCTAAATGAGGAAAGAAGTGTACAATCAAGCAGGTGGATTTTGATGTGCACATTCCCCTTTACACTAGGGAGGGTTTTTTTCTTAAACACTTGCATAATTTCTTTGACAATGTAATGGACTGATAAAAAGAAGAATGGGCAAATTGAATATTTACCAGCTGAGTATATATTATTGCAATCTAGAAAAAGAGATAATAAGGGCCTTAGCTTTGATGCTTAATGGCTGAATGATGAAAAGAAGGACCAATACCAGATAATTTCACTCACTGATAGGCTCTAGGAAACAAAGCAAAGGGCACTACAGGGTGATTTCTCAATGGATTACAGTCTGCTGCACCAGATTCAGGGACTAAGGAGGGGGAAAGGGTGGGAGAGTTGCTAAGGGGAATCTGAGGATCCAGTCCTTATGGTGGAATAAGAGTACTGTGGCTCAAAGTGAAATGTACTGATGTCTATATGTGGAAATGTTACCTTCGTGACAGCAAAAATCTTGTAAATCAACATTTCTTCAAGAAAAATACATTATATTTGTAAAATAAAAACCAAAATTAAAGTATAAAACAAAAAAAGGAAAAGGAAAAAAGAGAAGGCTACATACATGTGAGAGAAATTAGAACTAGAGGGACTTGGTGACTGCCTGTGGATGAAGGTGAGAAAGAAGTGATGGATTCTACCTGTATTTATTTATTTATTTATTTATTTATTTATTTATTTATTCCCTTCTGTTGCCTTTTTGTTTAATTGTTGTAGTTGTTGTTGGATAGGACAGAAATGGAGAAAGGAGGGGAAGTCAGAGAGGGGGAGAGAAAGATAGACACCTACAGACCTGCTTCACTGCCTGTGAAGTGACTCCCCTGCAGGTGGGGAGTGGGAATTCTGCCTTTGGTAAGTTAGTGACAAGGACTGCTAACAATAAAGGTAAGAAGCAAGAAAGGCAGAACTTTAGAGAAAACTATCTCTGTAACGGTTTGTTTCTGTCTACTTCATGAGCTACAGAGGGAAAGGAAGAAGAGGAAGAGGGAGGGGCTAGGGAGATAGAGGGTGAAAAGTCATAGTAGCACTTTCGCAATGTTGTGTCAATGATAGCATTCAGGACCTCATACTTGCAGGCCCAAAGTTTTACCTCCATGCCACTTCCTGTGCAATGGGGAAAAAAAAAAGTTCTTTTGAAAAATATTGCTTTGAACCCAGGTTCACGTCTGACCTCCACCACCCTGAAGGAAGCTTTAGCACTTTTTATTTGTATTTTTCTATCTGATAAAGTTTGTCTGGAGCAGTGAAGCCCCAGTGATAAGAAAGATGAAGAAAGAAAGAAAGAAAGAAAGAAAGAAAGAAAGAAAGAAAGAAAGAAAGAAAGAAAGAAAGAAAGGAAGGAAGGAGGGAGAAAGGAAGGAAGGGAGGGAGGGAAGGAGGGAGGAAGGTAGAAAGAAGGAAGGAAGGAAGGAAGGAAGGAAGGAAGGAAGGAAGGAAGGAAGGAAGGAAGGAAGGAAGGGAGGGAGGGAGGAAGGATAGAAGGGAGGAAGGAAGGAAGGAAGGGAGGAAGATAGATAACACAGTTATTTGTAAATAGCATTAAATGACATAAATCACAAATGGGGGATTGGTTCAGGGAATTAATAACATTTAGATCAAATTTAAGAAAAAGCAGGTGTTGCTGACATCAGAAACTACTAGATTAAGTGAATCTGATGTTATCAGCATAGTCTGAAAACTTTCTAGTGTTTGATCTTTAACTCAAGCTTCAATTTTCTTTATTTTTAAATTTATTTTTAAACCCTTTTTATATATTTACTATCTTCATTTATTGGATAGAGACATCCAGAAATTGAGAGAGGAAGGGATATATATATATAGAGAGAGACAGAGACAGAGACAGAGAGACAGAGGGAGAGAGAGACAGAGACCTGCAACACTGTTTAACCATTTGTGAAGCTTTCCTTCTATAGGTAGGGAGGACTAGGGGCTTGAACCTAGGTCCTTGCAGAGTTTAGCATGTACACTCAACCAGTTGTGCCACCATCCAGTCCCCTAATTTCATTTATGTACCCAGATACTCTCTACAGAGTGAGAATCATGACTGGTAAAAAGGGCTCACGAAGTCTTCAAATTAAGCATTCAGTCAGTCTGATAGATTAGTGTTCTGTTGCATGTCATGCATGAGTCTGAATGTCTCTGCTTGATTCAGTTGCTCACTATTGGATCTGATAGCCATGACCAGTTATGGCGTCTGTACATTGCAGTTTAATTGATAAAGTTCTTATCAGGTGCTCGAACATCAAATTATCAACTGAGGGAATTCACTGCAATATCAATCAGGTATTTATTAGGAGCTTACACTATTCTTTTTAAAAATATATATATTTATTTATTTATTTAATTATCTTTATTTACTTATTGGATAGAGGCAACCAGAAATTGAGAGGAAAGACAAGATAGAGAGGGAGAGTGACAGAGAGACACTTGCTGCACTGCTTTACCACTTGCAAAGCCTTCGCCTCTGCAGGTGGGGACCGGGGCTGGAACTCTGGTCCTTGCACGTTGCACCTTGTGCACTTAACCAGGTGCGCCACCACCCAGACTCTGCTTACACTATTATTAATCCTATTTTATGTGAGACACAAAACCACAGATATGTTCTCTATTTTGAAGGAGCTCACAATCTACTAAAGGGAGATTGACAAATAAATATTATTGGCTATTAATATTTACTCTGAAGAAATTAGAAATATTTTATAATAGAAAGTAGCAGGTGAATGATCAAGGAAGGAGAACAAACATTTAGGTCACAAAAAGTCAACTATTTGAAGAGTTGCATAAAGGTTAGAAAAAGAATATCTGTGGAAAAACCAGTGATATCCAAATAAACATCTGTATTTTAGCTATTTGTAACATGCGGATGTTAATTTCTTAGTTTGGACAAAGGGATCATGGTTGTATGGTATGTTAATTTGAGGGGAAGATAGGGAAATGGTGTATAGGAGTTCTCTGCACTCTAACTTTTCTTTAAATGTAAAATTATTTCAAAATAAACAAAAGTGTTATTAAAACAAAGACAAGTTCAGATAGAAGGAAGAACAAGCGTGGAATTTCTGAGTAGTAGGGAATGAGCGTGGCATATTTAATCCACCGATTGAGGGTCATTTTAACTGGACCTTAGTGAATGGAGAAAAGAGTTGTGTGAGATAAAATAACTAGAGTACAGTAAAATCTTGTGGATCACAGTGAGAGTTGTTCTGTGCATTGATTCAGTTAAACCAAATGAAGAGTCTTGTCTTAACCATTTCAGTAGAAGATGACATTTCTACTAGAGAGATACTAAGTGTGGTAGTATGTGTCTTCTTACCAGTTCATGTATAGGAACAGTAGATTCCCAAGGAATGTAAGACCTCTTCTAGAGGCAGCAGGGCATGCCAAGTGGAAAGATAAGGAAGAGGCAGTGCTTCTGAAAGAATAGTGGAAACGACTGATCCTGAACTTAAAACATGTATAAGAAAGAATTGAATTTAGGAGGAGGCTGGAAATTCTGGGAGAAAGAAGTTAGCATTCTTGCAGTCATGTCTGAAGAATAAGTTTTATAGTCAGAGAAAGCCCATTGGATACAGGTTAGGCTATCATTTTCAGCACAAGATTTCCTTTCAAATGTGTTGAAATGCCCTTTCTCAACTTTGATGAATGTTTGCATATATTTACTTCTGTCCAACCTAAGCTCATGAATTTTGTGTTCATGTACTTAGTTTCCAGGAACTTGATGATGTGGGTTCAAAATACCCTTTCTCCCTCCTCTCTTTAAAATATGTGATCTTTTCCATTATTAAACATTGGCTTTTTTCCCAGGGATGTCACTGAAGAAGAAAATCAATGACATATCTAGCCGACTGCCTTGGACTGAATGGGCATTCAAATAGACTCCAAGGGCCAAGTACAGATGGTGATTTATTGTGCATACAACTTCTACGAATGCCTCCATTTGAGCACTGATGTATATACAATTACTTACCAGAACACTGCAGCTTTATAATTTAGCCAGGAGTCTGTGGAGAGATTATGTTCACTAAGAAATCCACAACTGTAGTGTTCACCCCTTTCAGTAACTCTACAAACTCTCAATAGTCTTCTGTGAAGAAAAGAGATTTCAAAAATAGTTCTTCCATTTTACCATATTTCTCACTATTGTCATTCTTATGCAATTCCCATTTCAAAACCAATTCAAATTTATTTAACCATGTTCTTCTCCTGACATATAAGTAGATGGAGTTGCTAGAGGCAAATCACTTACTTACTGTGGCCATTATGAAATCTAAAACTGTGTTAGTCATATACATATATTGTACATTTGTTTATTGTGACAGTCCTTTTAGGCAATATTTACTTGCTACTGAGAAAAACAATTGACAGTTGAATTGATCATATATATTAGGTACTTGCCATCTAATGGGCAGGGAAAAGACTATGAGGGTACTCCTAAATCCTTCTTCCTTACTGAAAGTTTAAATTTCTAGAATCTGTCCTTACATTTTCAACTTTAGCTGAAAGGATAAATATATTATTACCTCTACTGGGATACTTTTCTTATTTTTCTCTTGCTCCCTGGCCAAATATTACCCCATTTCTGTCTAAACAGCTATGGCTTTATATTGTATTTGTGTTTTATAACATAACAGAGAGCAGGCTGTTCTGGTTTACAACTGAATTTAAATTATGCTGTGTGTGTATATGTGTGTGTGTGGTTGTGTCTGCATGTGCTGACGTAAATTTCTATCACAATGTATTTTTAAAAACATTTTTGCTAAATTTCAGTGAAAAAAGTTAATTATTTTAATAGAAACACTTCAAATCACTCCTTAATGCACACAATACACTGTCAAGATTAATAGAAGCTATGAATAAAAAGAAGCTGTAATAGTATTGATAAAAATCAGCTCAGCAAATGAAAATGAGGAAGTTCAATAACAAATAATATACTGCAATGGCATAGCCCTTCAGGTTGCTATACGAGGCAGAATGAATAATAGATTTTGAAATTATTTATGTATTTTGCAGTATAATCAGCATCTTGGATGGCAAGCTACTAGGTGGAATAAGCAAACTTAGTTTGTACTGTGCTTAACCCAGTACCACCCACAAAAATGAATATGAATATGCATTGGATGCTGCATGATACTGTGTCTCCTTGTGTGATTGTGCCCATCATAACTGATTCCCCAGTTCTCATTAGGACTTTCCCCCCTGTTTATGTTTTCTATGTCCTTTCTCAGAGAATGTCTCCATTGAAATCTTAGCATGAGTTTCATAATGGAAAAGCTCATGATCTGTGTCTGCTAATACAGGGACAAACACTGACATGAGCATCATTTTTATGCTGAGCTTTTGTGATCGGCATTCTGGGAGCAATAAAAATAAGTTCTATGGATGTTAGTCTACGTGTAGAGAGTCTACAAAGGAAACATAAGCAAACACCTCTAAATGATTTTAAAATCCTTAAATAATAATGAATAAATAAAAAACAATAGTTCTGTTTCAATTAATCTAGTTATGATGACTATTTATAGTTGTAGATTTTTATAGTCATTATTGAGTTCACATTACTATATTATTTCTGGAATGAATGAGTAAATAATAGCTATTTTTTACAGTGGTTCTTACCAACATTTATAGATGAGATGGGGTTAATAAGAGCTAAGTAGTTTCTATAGAATTTTAATAATTTTGAGTATTCACTAAAGATTTATTTGCTAACAGCATTCACCCCTTTGTGATGAACCATATTTTGGTTTACTACAATGACAGCATCATCTTAATTATTTGTATTCTCAGTCGGTATCTATTATGCTTTTGCTGAGAATACTTCAAATATATATATTGACAGAACATCTGTTAGGTGTTTGATGATCTAGTATCTTTTGAGTATTGCCATAAATGATACAAATATTGACCCTTCTTTCATGAAACCTATGCCATGGCCTACTTGTAAACACCAAGATTAAACAGTACTATAAAGGTAACCTACAGTGTGAATCACTGAAAATAGTAGGATAGTATGAAGGATCTATTTAGTGTGCTCAGAGGTGGCTTATCTAAGGAAGTAGTTTTTTAACTGAGAAGAACAGAGAAAGGATAAAATAAAATTAAGAATGGTGAGTCAGGCAGTAGCGCAGCAGGTTAAGCGCAGGTGATGCAAAGTGCAAGCACCAGCGTAAGGATCTAGGTTTGAGCCCCCTGCTTCCCACCTGCAGAGGAGTCGCTTCACAAGCTGTGAAGCAGGTCTGCAGGTATCTATCTTTCTCTACCCTTCTCTGTCTTCCCCTCCTCTCTCCATTTCTCTCTGTCCTATCCAACAACAAAGACATCAATAATAACTACAACAATAAAACAACAAGGGCAACAAAAGGGAATACATATATAAATATTAAAAAATGAATTAAAAAATTAAGAATGATAAGAGAGGTGCAGAAAAGGTCATTCTGATAAGGAAAATCAGAATATGCACAGTCTTTAATGCAGGAAAAAGTTTGATGTGTTTTGGTGACTTTAAGGAGACCAGTGCCATTCTAGTAGAGAGAGAAAGAGAGGGAAGGAGAGAGAGAGAATGAATGAATGAATATGAGATAATGCTGCATTATGCAGCTGGGGGGCTAAAAAGAGAAAGCCAAACCGATGTAGGGTTTTATAGGCCAGGCTAAAGATGTTCACCTTTTTTTGAGGATAATGGGAGGATATTGAATGGTTTTAGTCAGGGATAGGGGTAGGATTTACATATTAAAATTACTTTGACTCTCTTTTGGATGACTGATGGGGAATATAACACCCAAAAAATAGAGAGAGAGAGAGAGTACGAGATAACAGTTATAAAATTTTGCAAAAGGCTATGTAGGAAGAGAAGCTAGAAGAAGTACAATAATGTGAAATATGCTTTGGAGATAGAGTCTATAGGACATTCTGTTCCAGATTATATTTGTGAAGGACAGGAGATGGGAAAATGGAGAATGAGTCAAGCTTTTGAGTGGAGTTACTGATGTGAGAAATCAGTGGATTTCAGTTTTCAGTGTATAAGTCCTTCACTTCCTTTATTAACATCATTCCCAAACATTTGATTGTTTCTGCTGCCATGGTAAAGGGAATTGAATTCTGTATCTTTTCTTGTTCTGATTTGATGTTTGCATAGAGGAATGACATTGATTTGTGTATATTGATTTCTTAACCTGCCACTTTATTATGTTGTTCAATAACATCTAGGGGTTTTCTACTGGACTCTATAGGGTTTTCTATATATACAACCATGTCATATATAAATAGGGGCACTTTGACTTC
This sequence comes from Erinaceus europaeus, assembly GCF_950295315.1. NCBI lineage: Eukaryota > Metazoa > Chordata > Mammalia > Eulipotyphla > Erinaceidae > Erinaceus > Erinaceus europaeus. The sequence continues at coordinate 35,595,707 of NC_080185.1, forward strand.
TCTTCCAATCTATATCCCTTTGATTCCATTTTCTGTCTAATTGCTATGGATAAGACTTCCAAGGCAATGTTGAATACTAGTGGTGATAGTGGACAGTCCTGCCTTGTACCTGACTAGGGAGGAAACAAATTTTTTCACTAGTGAGTATAATGTTGACTGTTGGTATACTGTATATAGACTCAACTAGTTTGTGGTATTTCCCACCTATCCCCATTTTTGGTGTTTTGGTCATGAAAAGATGTTAAAGTGTGTCAAAGGCTTTCTATGTCTCTATTGAGATGATCACGTGACTTTTGGTTTTACATTTGTTGATGTGGTGGATCACATTTATTGATTTATATATTGAACCATCCCTGCATCCCTGGGATGAAACCTAGTAGACATAAAAAAAGACAACATCAGTACATGGACAGACATTTCACTAAGAGATCCAGAAAGCCAAAAGATATGTGGGAATGTGCTCATAGTTACTGATTATCAGAGAAATACAAATAAAGACAACAATGAGAAGATAACACCTGTGAGAATCTCATACATTAGAAAGGACATAAATGATAAATATTGGAGAGGATGTGGAGAAATAAAGACACTTCTGCAATGGTGGTGGGAGTATAAAATGGTGCAACCATTGTGGAAAGCAATTAGGATACTTAAGTGGACACTAGGAATAGACCTACCCTCTGACCCAGCAATTTCTCTCCTGAGGATTTACCCAAAGGAAACAGAAAAAGATATCAGAAGAGATCTATGTATACCTATATCCTTAGCAGCACAGTTTGTAATTGCTGGAACCTGGAAGCAACCCGGATATTTAACATCACTTGATTGGCTAACATATTGTGGTATATATATACAGTGGAATACTACTCAGCTGTTTAAAAAGATGAAATTATCTCCTTTGCATCCTATTGGATGACAGTTGAGAACTTCATATTGAGTGAGATAAGCCAAAAAGAGAAGGACTAAAATCAAGTGATTTCACTTATTAGCAGGACTTAGTAAATTGTGTATGGGGAGGTAGAGCACAAAGTGAAACATGGACTGGATATGGTGTATTACTCCAAAGCAAAAAACTCTTGGGAGGGGGTAGGGGGGATAGGAAGAAAACTGTGGGGGCCTATTACATAATAGAAGTGTATGAATATTCCAGTGATTGCAATCTAAAGCATTAACCCCCTCAATAAAAAATAAATTAATTAAAAACCACAAAAATATGTAGGTTTGGAGTAGTGAAATCCCAGTGACTACAGTGGCAAATGCTAGAAGAAGAAGTGGCTACAGTAAAACAAGTACACAAACAGTAAACAAGGAGATTAAAAATCTTACTTTATGGGAGCTGGGCTGTAGTGCAGGTTAAGCTTAACAGGTTAAGCGAAAGTGGCACAAAGCACAAGGACCAGCGTAAGGATGCAGGTTCGAGTCCCCAGCTCCCCACCTGCAAGGGAGTCGCTTCATAAGCAGGTCTGCAGGTGTTTTTCTTTCCCCCCTCTCTGTCTTCCCCTCCTCTCTCCATTTCTCTCTGTCCTATCCAACAGTGACGACAGCAATGACAACAATAATAACTACAACAATAAAACAAGGGCAACAAAAGGGAATAAATAAATAAATATTTTTTAAAAAGAATCTTACTTTAAATATTTTCATTTTGAACTACAAATTAGATATTTAAGAAAGTAAATAGGTAGGTCTATTTGTAGCCAGTGATGTTGCAGGTTCAGAATTACATACCATATAAATATTAGACAGGAATAGCTAGACTGTTATATAAATACTTTAATTCAGCAAACATCTGTTGAATTTTTATTATGCAGCAGGCATTGTTCTTAGCACAAATAATAAAAATTATATTCGCTGCTGATAAGGAGCTTATTATAATTTAATAGAGGGAAGCTGGAAAAAAAACACATGAATAACTTGAAATCCAGTGTACTAAGAACAAGAGCAGGAGCACCTAACTCAAATAAGTGGTTATAAGGGCCAGTGAACAATTTATAAATCTAAAATCTGGGTGAAATACAAAAGAAAATGGCTAGCCACAAAAGAGAAAAAGGCATTGCAGACTATTTTTGTTATAGGAAAAAAAAAGGTATCCATAACAGAATTATGACGAATCTCCAAGGAAGCATTTTAATACTTTTCAAAGCATAGATTATTTTATGGCTATGCCTTAAGATTATTGAATATGTACACAATATCAGACTCATAGAATGAAAGTGCTGTTAGGATGCATCCAGTATAGCTATTTAGCTTTATTGATGAGGAATTAGCCTCATAAAGAAGTGATCTGTCTAAATAATCATTTCTAGGAGGCAGGGCAGGGGTGCACCTAGTTAAGGGCATATGGTACCATGCACCAGGGCCCAGGTTCAAGCCCTTGGTTCCCACCTGCAGGGGGAAAGCTTCACAAGTGGTGAAGCGGTATTGCATCTCTCTCTCTCTCTCTTTCTCTCTCTCTCTCTCTCTCTCTCTCTCAATTTCTCTCTGTCCTATCAAACAAAATAAAGTTAAAAATAGATCTTAAGAAGAATTAATTTTAAAAAGTAAAATAGATTAATTTTAAAAAGTAAAATAGATAATCAGTTCCACTGTTATTTTTTTCAAATATTCTAAGTATACTGTCAAGGTATTGTATAAATGGTGCCTTAAAGTATTAATTTTCTTATAATTACCTACTTATTGTAAGGGAAAATTTCACTCCCAAAACAATTGTATTAAACCCTAATTCTTTCTCGCTTATGTTTTGTTTGACTCACAGTTTAACAATCTGAGGCAATCTCTCAGTTGTTATTTGCAATTAAACAGAGCACTTAGTATTACAGACCAACATTTAATAGATATTCTTTTAAACATCATTTTTGTCATGTTTTGTTTCCCTCCTACACCATTTCTAAGTCTCCATTTTCTCCCTGGACATATCAGTGCTTTGTGGGAAAGATGAAAGAACTGATTATTCAAAGTTCAATTATATTTAGTTGTCTCATAACCATTTGTTTCTACTATTTATGTCTATTCTTTCCCAGAATGAAGATACCATTATTGCTGTCACATAAAATACTTTCTTTGATATGCTTTTCAGATAATTCCTCTTTGCAACTGCACCACTAATTTTCTACATATCCTTCCATCTTTCCAGTGTTTTACACACTAGGAAAAAATAACTTCTCACCTTGTAGGTACTAAGCAAAAATAATAGAAATTGATAGAATGGTACCATTCTTCCCTTCCTTTCCTCTCTGTAATACCAAATACTGTATAAATTATCTGAAAAGCATATCAAAGAAAGTATTTTATGTGACAGCAATAATGGTATCTTCATAATCAAAACTGAGGCTCATAGTAAGCCATTGCTAATTTAGACGAGTTGATCTGAATCTCATTTAAATGTTTGGACATATTAGTAAGAATTGTAATCTGTTTAATGTAAAATGCAAACTCAATAATCCTGAGTATTCTCATTCAGTGAAAGTGTATGCAATCTTTTTAAAAAATGAATGTGTAATATATGACCAAAAAAGATGACAGTACCTTATATTTCTATATGTAGTTACTGATTAAAATTAGTTCTTCTAGGGCAGGGGTATATAGCATAAAGTTTATGTAAAGAAACTCACGCCTGAGGCTCTGAAGTCAGTTTCAATCCCTTGCACCACCATAAACCAGAGCTGACTAGCGCTCTGGTAATAATATAAACAAATCTATCCTTCTACATAGTTCACTATGCTTCTGTATCTTCAAGATACTACAGGCACATATCACTTAACAGGGATACCTTCTAAAACATGTATCATAAATGCATTTCATCCTTGTAGAAACATTTAGATGATACTTCCTACAATAAACTTAGGCTTTATACCATAGTCTATTGCCCTTTATGTCATCCATTATTGTCTGAAGTATGGTTGTTAGGCATGGCTGTTTGTTAAAGTAAAACAAGCAGTAATCATTGTCAAAAGTTCCTAATATTTTATTTATTGAATAGAGACAGAGAAATTGAGAGGGAAGTGCGAGATAGAGAAGGCGAGAGGGATGGGGCCAGGTGGTGGTGCACCTGGTTGACTACACATGATACAGTGCGCAAGACCCGGGTTCAAGCCCCTGGTCCCCACCTACAAGGGGAAAGGTTCACGAGTAGTAAAGCAGTGCTGTAACTGTCTCTCTATCACCCTTCCTTCTCAATGTCTACCCAATAAATAAATAAAGATAATACAAATTTAGGAGAGAGAGACAGAGAGACACCTGCAGTATGTCACTACTCAGGAAGCTTTCCTCATGTATATGAGGACCAGAGTCTTGAACCTCAGTCATTTCATATCTTAACATATGCACTCACCAAGCTGTGCTACCACCTGGCCCCTTAAAGTTCCTTAGTTTTATTTGAATAAACACACACACACACACACACACACAGTTGTAGGAAAAGTTGTGATGTATTTTTCTGTTTTTCTCTTCAAAAATACATCACAACTTTTCCAACCACCCATTATACACACATATGCAGAAATACACTCGCATCATACTTATATATATACACACAGTGTATATATGTGTGTGTGTGTGTGGTGTGTGTTGCATAAACTTTGTGCCGATATTCTTATTGTTAAGCCTAGAGATTAGCTACTTAGAACAAGGATGAGTACTATTATTTAGTAATAAATAGTATGTGATAACCTCTGAAAATATTCTTGTGGGAAATGCATTGTACAAAATTGTCTACACAGACAAAATTATGTGGCCATATCAAATATGAGTAAAAGATGCCAAATTGATTTGAAAATCTAGAGAAACTTAAATAGGATAAAGTGTGGCCAAATAGAGCCTATTTGGAGTCAGCTTTATAAGCAGATAATAATGATTACTGATTATCAGAATGTAAATGTGTGACTCTGAAATGCTTTACAAATGTGCATTTGCAATAGCTTAAGTGTTTCCTTTCCAAATTTTTATTTTGTAATTAATTTGTTCTACATGTTTTTTAGTTACTATTAGATTTCCTACAATGCATGCTCAACCTTTATCAAATTCTGGATTTGTAGAACATTAATGAGAATTTTAAACATCTTTTAAGAATTATCAGTGGATAGTACTGACAGTATAACTCATGTGGGTAGTTTGCCTGCTTTGCCATGTGCATGACCCAGGTTTGAGCCCAGCCACCACAGTGCTGGAGGAAATGTATGTGCTCTGGTATCTTTCCATCTCTCCTTCTATCTCTCTGTCTCTCTATTTGAAAAAGGTGAGCTTGGAATAGTGAAGCCCAGTGATGACATCATAAATTAACAATGGGGGGGGGGAGGCGGTAGCTTAGCAGGTTAAGCGCACATGGCATGAAGTGCAAGGACCAATATAAGGATCCTGTTCCAGCCCCCAACTCCCCACCTGCAGGGGTGTCACTTCAGGAGCTTTCTCTCCCCCTCTCTGTCTCCCCTCCTCTCCCAGTTTCTCTCTATCCTATCCAACAACAACAACAATGACAACAATAATAATGACAGTAACAAGGGTAACAACAAGAGCAACAAAATGGGAAAAATAGCTTCCAGGAATAGTGGATTCTTAGGGCAGGCATCGAGCCCCAGAGATAAACCTGGAGGCAAAAAAATTACTTAAAAATAAAAAAACAATAACAAAATATATTAATAATGGTCAATACCCAAGTGTTATTAAAATACTCATTGAAATGCAGAATTAAATGATATTTTTAAGCTGAGAAATCATTAAAGAGCATTATTTAATGATTTTATGAGGCTTTAGATTTATTTATCCTGTTTGAAATCATAGACATGCTCTACTTGAGTAGTGAATCAAATATTACTTTGGTTTATTGAAAGAGAGCTTTCCCAGTCAGTGGGTTGTGGTAGCTTTCTCTTTTGGCTCCTGGACTTTAACCATTTCTCCATTCATTAAAACCTTCAGGAGAATGTGGGTAGCTGAAAATAGTCAAATACAAAGTGGTTAGTATAGCTGACCCCAGGGTAAAAATCTGGGACTAGCACTCCCTGAAAACCAGAAGTCAATTTACTTTTAGTGCTAGCACATGGATAATCAAGAGTTGAAACTATAGTGTTGAAGAATTTGGTTCTAAGATCACTCCTGGGATAGTTTTAAAATAGAATTTATGATTGATTTGAACATCAATTTTACAAGTATAATGGCTTAATCATGGAACCCATTCAGAAGAACATCAAGAGACATCTTACTTTAGTACCTATTGTGATTTTAACATAAAAATTCAGAAATGTCCACAATTAAACTAAAATAATTTACATATCTGTTTATATTATATGAAAGTTTAGAAAATAATTACGTGAATTTAGATTATTTATTTCACTTTAGTCTCTAGGGATCTTGATTTCATTTTTTTTTTAAGAAAGGAGACATTAACAAAACCATAGAATAAGAGGGGTACAGTTCCGCACAATTCCCAAAACCTGATCTCCATATCCCATCCCCTCCCCTGATAGCCTTCCCATTCTCTATCTCTCTGGGAGTATGGATCCAGGGTTGTTGCAGAGGATGGAAGGTCTGGCTTCTGTAATTGCTTCCCCGCTGAACATGGGCATTGACTGGTTGATCCATGCTCCCAGTCTGCCTTTCTCTTTCCCTAGTTGGGTGGGGCTCTGGGGAAGAGGAGCTCCAGTACACATTGGTGGGGTTGTCTGTCCAGGGAAGTCTGGTCAACATCTTTCTGGCATCTAGAACCTGGTGGCTGAAAAGAAAGTTAACATACAAAGCTAAACAAATTGTTGAACAATCATGGACCTAAAGACTAGAATAGTGCAGATGAAGTGTTGGGGGGTATTCCCTGCATGCTCTTGTGTACTTCTGCTTTCAGGTATATATTTTTCCCTAGTTTATGGGCACATATGAACCTATGATCTATCTCAGGGGATCTGGACTATATCTAGGTTTGGGGACTTCATTGGGGAGTGGACCACCTGGAATGGAATTAGAGAATACTATGAAAGGAAAGGACTCACCCGAGTGATGAAGCTGTAGGGTTGTCATTCCACACCTGAAGTCTCTGGTCACAGTCTGAAGTGAAGCATGTTGGGGTGGCACTCGTTGCGTTAATTAGGTTGTGATCTGCGGATGCAATATTATTTGATTTGAATTGAGAGCAGCATGCAGGAAAGTGAGCCCCACCCTAAGGTTCCAGGACTGGGGGAAATATAGGCTCTATAGTGGAAATGTGAGGTTCCTATTGTCTTAGGGTTCAAGAAGACAATGGATAGTTATTGTTATCATCACATTATTTGGTGATAGGGTTAACTTTGGAAAGTCCCTTTGTTAGGGTTTGAGGTATAATACCCAGCATCTTGTATATAGCTGTGCTACCAGTTGCTTCTGTTCTCCGTGGTCTAGGATTTTGAGAGAGTCAACACATCAAAGATTCAGCCTATGTATTAAAAAGACTCCGTCTGTGTTTTAAGAAGTTCTAGACATATGATCAATTTTCCCCTTTCATATTAATTAATTAGTGGTTTATATGTTTACACTTTAATAGGAGTGTACATAAACACCATTCCCACCACCAAAAGACTGTGTCCCATCCCTACCACCCACCCACCCCACCCCTGCCACTCCTGGAAGCCAAATGGCCACCCTCCCCTTCACCACAAGGTTTTTACTTTGGTGCCCTGCTCTCGACTTAATCAGATCCTGCTTTTAGTTTCCCTTTCTGTTCTTCTTCCTCAACTTCTGTTGATGAGTGGGGACATTCCATACTCATCTTTATCTTTCTGACTTAGCTGACTTAACATAATTCCTTCTAGCTGTGTCCAAGATGGGTCAGATAAGATGGGCTCATTGTTCTTAATAGCTGCATAGTATTCCATTGTGTATATGTACCACAGCTTTCTCAGCCACTCATCGGCTGTTGGGCACCTGGGTTCCTTCAAGGTTTTAGCTATTATGAATTGTGCTGCTATGAACATAGATGTACACATATCTTTTTGGTTGGGCATTATGAAATCCTTGGGGTATATCCCCAGGAGAGGAATTACTCGGTCATATGGAAGGTCTGTGTCTAGCCTTGTGAGAGTTCTCCAGACTGTTCTCCAGAGAGGCTGGACCAATTTGCATTCCCACCAGCAGTGTAGAAGGGTTCCTCTGTCCCCACAGCCTCTCCAGCATTTGTTGCTGCTGTCCATTTTGATGTATGCCATTCTCACAGGAGTGAGGTGGTATCTCAATATTGTCTTAATTTGCATTTCTCTGACAATCAGCGACCTGGAGCAGTTTTCATATGTTTGTTAGCCTTTTGGATCTCCTTTGAAGTGAATGTCTTCTTTATATCCTCTGCCCATTTATGGATGGGGTCATTTGCTTTTTTGTTGCTAAGTTTGATGAGTTCTTTGTATATTTTGGTGATTAATCTCTTGTCTGATGTTTGACATGTGAAGATCTTCTTCCATTCTGTGAGGGGTCTCTTTGTTTGTGTGATAGTTTCTTCGGCTGTGCAGAAGCTTTTTAATTTGGTGTAGTCCCATTGATTTGTTTTTTCTTTAGTCTTCCTTGCAATTGGTTTTGTTAAATCAATGATGTCCTTGAGGTTTAGGTGGGAAAGTATTTCACCAATGTTTTCCTCTAAGTATTTGATAGTTTCTGGTCTGGCATCCAGGTCTTTGATTCATTTGGAGTTGATTTTTGTTTCTTGTGAGATAAGGTGGTCAAGTTTCATTCTTCTGCATGTTACAACCCAGTTTTCCCAGCACCATTTATTGAAGAGAGCCTCCTTCTTCAATTTAATACTTTGGCCCCCCTTATCAAAGATTACATGTTCATATGTGTGGGGGTTTAGATCTGGGCTTTCAATTCTGTTGCACTGGTCTGTGTGCCTATTTTTGTTCCAGTACCAGGCTGTTTTGATGATGATGGCCTTACAATATAGCTTGAGATCTGGGAGTGTGATGCGTCCGTTTCTGTTTCTTTTCCTCAAGATAGTTTTGGCAATTCTAGGTATTTTCTGGTCCCAGATAATTGATTGTAGTTTTTGTTATATTTTCTTAAAGAAGCTTGGTGGAACTTTGATGGGTATTGTGTTAAATTTGTATATGGTTCTGGTGAGAATATTCATTTTGATGATATTTATTCTTCTGATCCATGAGCATGGGATGTCTTTCCATTTCTTGGTATCAGATTCTATTTCCTTGAATAGTGACTCATAGTTTTCAGTATACAAGTCTTTCACTTCTTTGGTCAGTTTTACTCCTAGGTATTTTATTGATTTTGCTGCAACAGTGAATGGGAGTGATTTCTGGATGTCTTCTTCTTCAGATTTAGTGTTTGCATAAAGAAGTTCCACTGATTTTTGTACATTGATTTTGTAGCCTGACAGCTTGTTATATTGCCTAATAACTTCCAGTAGTTTTCTGCTGGATTCTTTAGGTTTTTCTATGTATACTATCATATCATCTGCAAATAGTGAGAGCTTGACTTCTTCCCTTCCAATCTGTATTCCTATGTAATATTTTAATACAGTCTATGCTTGCTTATTTTCTTTATACAGAGAAGATTATATAATATGTTTGTTTTCCTTCTCTACCCATATCTTTAAAATTATCCCTTCTATTTGTCAGAAAATAAGCTTAAGTCACTGTGGCTTGCATGGAATCTTGTGTGATTACTCTGTAGTGATCCCTGTCAAAGAAACAACTCCAGAGGAGCCAGGAATAGTATTTGAGAGCTGCAGGAGCATCCTATCCTGCTTTTGGGCGTTTCCTACTGTTTCAGCCTCATGGCTCCTCTGCCTGAAAGAACAGGTGTGGCTGACAGCAGGTGTGTTTGTTCTACTTTTAGTATGACAGATGTCACTCCCCAGGTAACTCCTTTTTCTGGGTGGTGAAATCTTACAACCCATCATCCTCTTTCCTGGCTACCATTACTTAAAAAAGAAAGAAAAAGGAGGAGGAAGAGGAGAAGGAGGAGGAGGTGGAAAGCAAGAAGAGGAAGAAGGAGTAGGAGGAGGAAGAGAAGAGGAAGAAAGAGAGGGAGAGAGGGAGGGAGAGAGAGGGAGGGCTTGGCTGTCAACTTTCCCCCATTGAATTTTAAATTCTATTAAGTTCTTAAAGTTGACTTTTTGTTTTCTTTGATGTTTAGGGTTGCTTTTTTCCCCCTCTCTTTTTTCATTGAGAGTTTACTGGTTTATAGGACAGTTGTTGGCACATGCATACAATCTCTCATTATCACCAAGATAAATGTTTGAAAAACACTCTCACTCCCAAATGAGGTCCAAGAGAAAAATGTCTTCAGATGAATTCTATTTACATTTCAGACTAAAACTTAGTGTTTTATTTTAAAGGCTTCTGAAAAAGCCTGAAGCCCTCTTTGATTTCAATGGAGTTTTGAAGCCTTCTTCTGTGACAGCTTTGGGTTTCTCTGTTTTTGCACTTTCCTGTAGATCTTGGGGTCTGTCCTCAGTCAAGACACCTGCTGCTGGGCTGCCAGTCACCACATGCTTGGCTTTCATCCCCCTCATTTCTATTCATAGTGTTTTCTTCTTATAATTCTAAAGGACTATTTGATGCCCCACGTTGTTTAATATCTACACGATTAAAGCAACTGAGAGAATTAGCACGTGCCCTAAGCCTAAGGAAAAGTCTAGTCCAAAATAAATTATATTGCAGGCCTAGATAATTTTTAACAAGCTATGCTCCTCAATTACCTATTCCTTTGTTGTGTTCCCTTGGGCATTTTACAGGTATTTGCAAGTTAGCTTTAAAAGGATACTTTCAGGCATGTATTTATGTTAAATATAACAACATTTACTGAACCTTCAGACTGCGCAGGCCCCTTCCAGTGCCCTCATAGTAAAAAAAGAAAAAGAAAAAGAAAAAATCATACCATTCTAACAGTGAAGGAATCAAGTGATATGGGATTTAAGATGAAATAAAGGAGAGAAGAGAAAGTGCACTCAAAGGACTAGGGACAGCTTGGAAACATTCAATAAACAAGTATGAAATAAGTTCCAACTGGATCTAAGAAAGACAGGGTTTATCAAATGACTGTGATCACAGTTAGAAGGAGGCTCATTAGTGAAGCCACAAAGGAGTAAGAGTGTGCCTCAAAGGGCTTTCAGGGACAGACAAAAAGAGTCAGAAAGAATAGGGGAGGGAGAGAGAGAACTACAACCATAGACACAGAGAGAATAATAGTTGGAGAATAGAGCAGGGTGTGTGAATTAGAGATCACAGTTTCGATGAATTATAATTTCAGTGAGGATAAGAATATAATATTAGTAGGGCTGTGTTCAAAGAGATTGAAGGAATAATAGTTCCAGACCTTAGAAATAAATTCTTTACATTTTGAATAAAAAATTATCATGCAACTTTGGACTTTTTTTTTTTGCTTGGGCATAATAAAATAGAACATTGGACTTTGAATGTAGAGTTTACACAGAAAATAAAATGTTTCTTTAAAATGTTAAATCCTTGACTTCTAGAGCATGTCCAATTTTTTCCACACATTTGTAATCCATGGGTGATTCTAGGGCATAGCCTATTGGAAATTAGAATGCTAAAGCCATGTCAGAAAACTAAGTAGGAAAATATTTATAGTGAATAATTTAAGAGACCAACATCATCACATTAGCACATGGCTTAGCTCTATTATGACAGTGGAAAATCTGACACAAGAGCCTCCTAGAGCACCAAGTAATATGCCTGAAGTCCCTCTCCTGCAGGTGAATTCTCTAGTGGCAGTTATTGCAAGGTAGGCCAGAGGCTTATTTTTATGCAGATATAATCTCTGGCAGAAATTTCACAACCTCTGTTGACAGAACTGACAGGGCATATAGGACCAGGCTACTAGATAACACCAGCAATCAGTTAGCAGTCGGTAAATATTTATTATGTCTTGACCATTTGCCTAGCACCAAGTAAAAACAAACAAAAAAAAATGAGTGTGTAAATAAAAAGGCATAATCATTCTAAAATATTTGACATTTTAGTTCCAGTAGTACGGATGACATATCCAAAGTAAATAAAATAGTGACAGGACTATATTTAATCAATTGCCATGTTTGGGGAGGCAGTGTCTTAGAAAAAGGAGAGATCAATCCAAGCAATAGTGTGGGGAAGTCTTCATGAAGGAATTAGAACTTATCCAACAACTTGAAATGATAGGTGGAAAAGGGAATTTTTTTCCACAGTGAGAATAATTTAAACGAGAAACCTGGTGTTAGGTATTTTTTATAATAGTAAGTAGAGCAGTTTGATTGGCATAGGCATATGTTTGACATTACTATATAGAAAGTAAGTTAGGTAGGTCCAGATTATCAAAGTACCTTGACAACTAGGTCAAACATTTGAAATTCACTATATTGTGAAAAGGGAGACCACTGATAGTTGCAAGACAGGAGTATGGCATGATCACTAAGAGAATGTTGTAAGAAGATGAATATGTTACTGATATAAGAAATATTAGAGAGGAAAGGTAAGAGAATATAGATATCACAGCCAGAGAAGAAGCACATTGACTTCAAAGTTATAGTTCAAAGAATCATGCAGGCCATTTCCAGCAAAGTTCTAGATTCTATTGTTAGAAGGACCTTGTGCTTGCCTCCATAAAAAATGTCTCTAGCTATTGATTTGGATTTAGTCTCTATAGATACTCTTCTAGAAATGGCCATTCCTTTTTACTGGAACGACTTCTCAGATTATCTCCATCAAAGGCTGATGGAATGGCTTGGAAAGTCCTATTATCAGAAAAGTGGGACAAATAAAAATGATAGATATTTTAACCAGAAACATTATTTTAAGGGAAAAATATAAGGGGAGCAAATAAATTTAAATGTGTGAAACAAAACCTAAGACGTACTTAAAAATTAGAAGGGCAAACAAGTTCCATTCCAGATTAAGTCAAACTAGAGTAAGAATATGGAAATGCGAACAAATCAAGGTTTATATGTCATTGAATTATTCATCATTTATAATAATTAAAAATTAAGGCAACTCGTCATTTCAGCTTTGTTTCATACATTGGGTACTTTCCCCCCTCCTTAAACTTTCTGTATGTAAGTTTGATGAGATTTGTATACTCATCAAATAAAAATGTACTGCTAACTTGATTGAAATAAATGTTTTTCTTTTAAAATGAAGATGTGGGGCTGTGAAAATAGCTCATCTGGTTGAGCATTAGTCTTTCATGCCTGAGACTCTGCTTGATCCCTGGTACTGTATGTATCAGAGTGGCACTCTGGTCCAATTCTCTCCTGCTCTCCCCTTTTCCCCTCCCTTCTCCTTCTCCCTCTACCTCCCTTCCACCACCCTCCATATGTGAAAATTTTATATAAAATAAAATAAAATATTAGGGAAAAATTTGAAGGGATATGAAAACACAGGAAAACTACTTCTCTGATGAAAACCCTTTACAGATAATTGATGTCAAGAATCATTGAATTAACCCAGAACATCTTTTCCTTTCCTTGGTTCTTCCTTATAGCATAATTTCTTTCTTTCATTTTTTTTTCTTTTTAGACCAGTGATAATCTGTATTTAGAATCTGTGAGGAAACTTTTTCTTAAGTCTGTTGCCCAGACTCGACTCTAGATTAATTCAAATTTTGGTATTTCTCAACACTCCCTGGGGGATACTAATAGATTGGCACCAACATGTTCCCTTCTTTATATATACCCTTAAGGCATAATGCTTTCTGCAGGAGACATGTATTTTAAGTAGACTTGAAACTAATGTACACTGATAAGAAAAGTTCTTGAGGTATAAGTGGTAACTGGAATTTGGAAATAAGATCCAAGACAGATGAATTTTTTTTTTTTTTTTTTTTTTTTTTTCCCCTCCAGGGTTATTGCTGGGCTCGGTGCCTGCACCATGAATCCACCACTCCTGGAGGCCATTTTTTTTCCCCCTTTTGCCTTGTTGTAGCTTCGTTGTGGTTATTATTATTGCCCTTGTTGACACAATGGAGAGAGGAGGGGAAGACAGAGAAGGGGAGAGAAAGATAGACACCTGCAGACCTGCTTCACCGCCTGTGAAGCGACCCCCCTGCAGGTGGGGAGCCGGGGGCTCGAACCGGGATCCTTACGCCGGTCCCTGCGCTTTGCGCCACATGCGCTTAACCCACTGCGCCACCGCCCGACCCCCGACAGATGAATTTTTATGTAAGGTTTAAGGGGAGCAAAAAAGGTCAGATTGTAAGGTATAATAGTGGTAGTGTAGTGGAAAGACTTGGCCACTTTAGAACGGTGACCTATTGCTAGACCTTTTAGTCTTTTCCTAATTTGGCTTTAGATAAGTGACTTGTCACAGAATGTCACAGGATGCTTCTCATCATTGTGAAATGAGTAAAATACTTTGAGTCCTATCTAATTCAAATGGTTAATGTTTGATTTAACTGAAATTTACAGATATGCATGTTCTTTTGACAGTATTTTAAAGTATAATGTGCTAGATATATGTAAAATTGTTGTTATTATTATTCAAAAAGCCAGTAAATAGATGTTTTTTCATGATGAAAAGACTAGAAGAATCAGTAGAGCACATAGGTGCCTTTAACCATCACATTCAATAGAAGTGTGAGAAATAGACTGCCTTTGAAGGCCCTTTTTACTCAAAGGTTGCATTCTCTAAAAAGCCTGAAAGAGGGCTATGTTTGTGTTCTGTATCACATAATTTTGGCAGACTTCAATATCCAATAGTAATAGTCCTAAATAAAGAAAACATCATGGTTTCAAGTTCCAGGTGTATAATTAATTGGCATTGTGAACTCAGGATACCTAACACAAATGTAACAATTATGTACTTGCATTTTCTCACTCATTAAAGTGGATAAGTCCCCATCTGCAATGGGAAAGCTTCATGAGCAGTGAAGTAGTACTGCAGGTGTCTCTTTCTATCTCTCACTTTCCTCTCAATTTCTCTCTGCCTTTATCCAATAAATAATAAATAAAATGTTTTTAAAATAAACTTTGAAATTGGAACACCTCAAGATAGTATTATTAGTTGAAATCATTAATTAGATATTCAACATATATTTATGTTCCAAGCAATCTTTTCAGAACTGAGAATACAACAGTAAACACACACACACACACACCATCTGTTTTTGTGAAACTTTATGGTAGGCTGTGGGGAATCATACAGTTCTTTTTTTAAATCTTTATTTATTTATTTTCCCTTTTGTTGACCTTGTTGTTTAACATTGTTGTGATTATTATTATTGTTATTGATGTCATTTTTTGTTGGATAGGACAGAGAGAAATGGAGAGAGAAGGGGAAGACAGAGAGGGGGAGAGAAAGACAGACAACTGCAGACCTGCTTCACAGCCTGTGAAGTGACTTCCCTGCAAGTGGGGAGCTAGGTACTTGAACCGGGATTCTTACACCAGTCCTTGGCTTTGCAGTACATGCACTTAAACTGTTGTGCTACTGCCTGACTCTCCAGATTTTTTTTTATTTTATGTGGCACTGGTATATGAACCCAGGGGAATCCAGGACTTTGTGCATCTGATACCAGTGAGCAGCCTATTTGACCCAATTTTCTACTCCTTATCTTTCAGAGAGGAGAAACAGATAGAGAAAGTGGAAAGACATCACAGTACTGTCTCATCATCTGTAGAGTAACCCCAAGGCTAGTTGTTCATGGTACTTCTGTGTCTAGACTCATGCACAGCAGGGTGTGGACTCTACTGGTTGAGCTGTCAGCCTCTAACTACCCAAAATTTAATTGGGCTGCTTGACTTCTTGACATATGCTGCATATTAACCACTAGCAGATTATGCTATGCAAGTATTTTCTTCTTTTTCATAGCCTATCTTTTGCTCTGTTTCTGTTTTCTTTTGCTGTACAATAGCTTTTTAACATTGTCTTTTTATTTGATTACATTTTCTTTGAGGTAAGGATTTCTTCCCCAAAGATGTCTCTGATGCTGATATTCTTGAACATTTACCTATGCTATATTCTATGCTATATTGTTATATACTCTGGAGGTCTTTATTTTGTATGCATGTTTGCTTTCCCCAGTGCCGTTTGTTGAGGAGATAATTTTCTTCATTGTATAATAATGACTCCTTCATCACAGACTTTCAACATATTCCTTGTATTTCAGTTCTTTTTGTTGATACATGTGCCAAATTTTCTTTCATCTCAAATAGTTTTAATTGTTGTTACTTTGTAATATAGTCATGTTTACATGATGTCCCCATTTTTTCTCTTTAAAATTTATTTGATATTTTTGTGATTCCATATAAATTTTACTATTTTGTTCTAGTCTTTAAATTATCACTGAAAATTTTATTGGGTTACATTAAATCTGTATATGCTTTGGTAAAATGCACATGTGGACCATGTTATTATTCCATCAATGTACATGAGATTTCTTTCCAGCTCTTTGTATGTCGTTCTGTCTTCCAAAATTTTGCCTTGCATTTTTCATTGCTAAGACTTTCCCATTCTGAGATGACTTTTTCAGATGATGGGGGAAGAGGAGGGAGAGGGGGAGGTGAAGAGGGGGGGAGAGGGAGAGAGAGATTGGGGAAAAGAAGTGAAATAGATCACAGCACAAAAGCTTCTTTCATTGTGGTGGGGGCTAGGTTCAAACATGAGTCATGCACATGATATCATACTATATAAGTGAGATATTTTGCCAACATTGTTGCATTTTCTTTTTTCGTGGGCAGGTACTACATATTGAGATGCTGGGTTTCAAACCCAGGGTCTAACACATGCAAATCCTAAGTTCTACCACTGAATCACCTCCCTGGTCTTAGAGGAGATAAATTATTTTGATTTTATTTTAAAGTTTTGGAGTATCTGGAAAACATAGCCCTTCATTCTCATATGTACTCTCATGAATACTATCTCACTTCGATAGTGGGTTAATTGGTCATGTACTGGACCCAGGTTTGAATCCAGCCCCCACCATATTCATGGAAACTTTGGTGTTGTGGTCTCTTTCATTCTCTCTATCTCTGTCTCTTGTTCCATCTATATCTTAAAAAATAAAAATGAATAAAGCTAAACATGTAACCTCTGATTTTCCTTATGAACAGTCCCACTCAGTTGTATTCATTACCTGGTCTATGTGGGTATTTTAACTTGTGGTTCACTATCTCACATAGTCTGAAAAACCCTCTTAGTTTCAATGTTATGATCCAGTGCTAGAAATCATGTTATAAACTTTCTACTTTTCATGTTAGCTTTTTAACTATTCATTTGAGAGCCTTAGCAGTATTTCAGTGAATTTTCTTATTCATTTGTTTTTATTTTATTTTGTGATTTAACAGACATGCTAATGAAAACCAAAACTACGTGCTCATTCCACCTTTTCCATTTTAAAACAAGATTGAGCGTTTATATTTTAAAAAAAGGAAATATGCTTAAAGTGTCAAGCCTGGTTATATAAAATGTGAACAGAATAATTAATAAACAATTCATAATGGTAGTTAAGTTCTGCCAATGTAAGAAGCACACAAACCAGTTTGGAAGTATATGTTTTTGTTGGGTCTATAATTCACCACAGCCTTTAAACTCCAAATAATTTATTAAGCTAATATAGGTTAGAAGAGAAAACTCAGTGATCATACTGAAGGAAGTATAGGAAAAGATCTTTTTCATGAAAATTATCCAAAGTATAATTATTCTTAAGCACGCTATTATTGAAATGTATTTTATAATGTAAAATATAAAAAAATTTATTAGTATTCCATGATATAAGGTCCCATATTGCAGCATTATGTTCTTTTCCTCTCCATCTTTATACATTTTATCACATTCACTATATAGCAGTAAGCAATAGAAACTCTGCAAGACTCATAGTGCATCATGGTTGTTTAATGGTATAGGTAGAAGTTGTTTTGTCAGCTCACAGGCCCAATTATCTATCCATGTGGTTGCCCTGGAGCTGCCCTGAGGCACAGTAGCCTCTATCTACCAGGAGGATATCCAGCTTGTTTGGTGGTTTGTACTCTTGTTACTTGTTTGATTTTACACAGGTGGAGTATGTGCCATTTACATAATCCATGATGAAGTATGACATTCCTCCCTATATAGTCCACCACAATACCTGGGATTCCTAGCCTTGCAGACTCATGCCTTTGGTACAGTTACTGCCCCTTTCTGGAAAAGAGAACTGTAATATTGACTGCAATGGTAGCATGAAGTTTTTTGTTGGTTTGCCTGCCAAAGTATTATAGTACACAGAGTATTTCCAGGGACGAATAAGATACAAAACAGATAACCATTAAGGAGAAAGAGTCAGTGGGTCCAAGTATAGGTTAGCCACCTAAAATGGAGTCCTTTTGGTGGGCAGCCTGGAATAATGCGTACTTGGTTCGAAGCAGATGATTGGGTGATAAAATCAAAAGAAACAGTGAAAATAGGTAAATATGAAATGAGGTTAAATTTTACCTGTTACTGACAACTCCCTCCCTGAAGTTAACACTCACATTACATATGGGTTACACACTGAGAGACATTTTAATTTAGTGTGAGTATTTGAGAAATGTGGCACTGATAACAGATTTTTCACTGCTATTCGAAAGTCAGACACACCTATCTGATATGATTCAGTGGGTTATTTTGTTGGGTCTTGGAATACTCAAAAAATTCTTCTTTAAATATGATGGTAATAGCTTTCCTAGACCCCCAGAATAACCTTCTAAGTCATACAGAATAGGAATGATCTACTTTGGGATCTTAGGGGAAACAAACCTGTAACTGAAAGCTTTTGTTAATGTAGAATGAACTGTACTGCATAATGAGGGTTACTAGTGAACTTACTAATTGCTATGAAAGGGCAGATAAGGGAAGAAAAGTCAATTTAAAAATTAAATAAGAAAAATGAAAAAGACAAATAAAGCAGAATAATGTCCTAATTTAATTTTTGAATTGACTTTTGCCCATTATCCACCTCCACCCAATAATTTGGAAACATGCCATTATCTACCATTAGCACTATTATATTACTCTTCTGTTGCTACTATAAATTATCACAAACCCAGTAACTTAAAACAATACAAATCTGTTATTTTATAGTTCTGGAAATCAGGACTTTGAAATGAGCCTCAAACCAAGTTGTGAGCAAAACCATGTTACATGCTGAATCCTCCAGGACAGAATCTGTTTCCTTGATTTTCCAGCTTCTAGAGAAAGTCCACATTTATTGAGTCCTGGTACCGGACTCCATTTCAGAGCTAACAATGTTAAAGTTGCATCTATTTAACTTTTTTTCTTTCTTTTAAAAAAATATTTATTTATTTGTTCCCCTTTGTTTCCCTTGTTGTTTTACTGTTGTAGTTATTGTTGGATAGGACCGAGATAAATGGAGAGAGGAGGGGAAGACAGAGAGGTGGAGAGAAAGATAGACACCTGCAGACCTGCTTCACCTTCTGTGAAGCAACCCCCCTGTAGGTGGGGTGCCAGGGGATCTTTACACCAGTCCGTGCGCTTTGCACCATGTGCGCTTAACCCACTGCGCTACTGCCCGACTTCCAACCTTTTTTTCATTATTATGTCCTTCTCTGATTCCTCTCCTGCCTTGCTCTTCTACTTCTAAATCTTGTGTTTACAGCTGGCATGCTCAGATAATCCAGAAGAGTCTCCTTGTATTAAAGTTAGTTGATTAGCAACTTTAATTTCTTATGCAGTCTTGATTCCTATTTTCCATGAAACCTACATAAACACAAGTTCTGGGAATTACAACTAGACATACTCCCTGAGTTCATTATTATGCCTGCTATAAACATAAACAATAGACATAAATTACTGCATTATGTACAATTAAGACAGTATGTTTATCTTGTGATAATAATGAAAGACTACAATACAGTTATTTCACTTAGTGTACCATTAGGTGATTTTTTTAATGTAAACATTGTACTGTACTTTATAAAGTACTAGGTAGTGTACACTATCACATACCTAAGTTATCTATCTGTAGGAACCACCATTACATATATGGTTTGTCATTGACCATTAGATGACACATGACTGTATAAATGGGTTGACTTTTTTTATCCCAACAATGAGACACCCAGATCTACAAATTTTAGCTAAATGCACATATAAGAAAAAAGCATTAAACAAAATGATGCAGTTGCTTTAGAATAAATGAGAGAACAAGTGTGCAAGAATTTTTGTTCAGTAAACAACAGAGTAAGAATGATATTACTAGGATCTGGGCAGTGGTACACTGGACTGAAAGCAAATGTTAAAGTGCACAAGGACCTGGGTTCAAGTCCCTGGTCCCCACCTGAAGGGAAGTTTTTACCAGTGGTGGAAGAGTGTTGTGTTGCTGGTATATCTATCTGTCTGTCTGCCTATCATCTATCTATCTGTCTGTCTGTCTGTCTGTTTACCTACCTATCTATCTATCTCCTCTTTCTTTCTTGGTTTTTCTCTCTCTATCCAAAATTAAAAAAAAATAGAATGATAGTATCATATAAAGTGGCATCTAGAGACATTACAGTAGAGAAGATGTCTCTCTCTTTCCATCTTTCTGTTTGTGATTTTAAGGGGAAGATGAGTCTGGAGGATCAGTGGAATCATGCAGGTATGAAGTCCTGTGTGTTTGTTTTTATTTCAATTAGTAAAAGATGAGAGGAGAAAAAGCCGCTTAATGGGAGAATTTTTAAAAATTTTTATTATATTTGTTTATTGGAATAGAGACAGCTAGAAATCAAGAGGGTGATAAAGAGGGAGAGAGACAGAGAGACACCTGCAGCACTACTTCACCACTTGCAAAGCTTTCCTCCTGCAGGTGGGGACCGGGGGCTTGAACCTGGGTCCTTGCGCATTGTGACATGTGCGCTCAACAAGGTACACGACCACCCGCTCCTGGAGAATTTTTGTTTTGATTTGTTTTTTGGTCATTGCCATGGCTTCATTGCTCCTAGCTAATTATTTTTTTTTTCAGATAGATAGATAGATAGATAGATAGATAGATAGATAGATAGATAGATAGATAGATGGAGACAGAGAGAGAGAACACTACAGCATGAAAACTTCCCCCCAGTGCAGTGGGCCTGGACTGGGCTCAAATATTTTTTGTGCTTAACAAAACAGGAACATTACCAGGAGAACTTTCTTGTGGATCCTGAGATTTGTTATTTGTTTGTTTCTTGAGTTTCCAAAAGTGTATATCTTAGAATATGTACATCCCTAATCAAGAAATAGAATACTATTATTACTGTTCTTATTCATCTTTATGATCCTTCCAAATTCAAATTCTTTTCCATGCCTCTCCATTATGTAACAATTATCCTAAAATAACATGAAATATATGTCACCAAACAATATGACACTTATATTTATGTTTTCAAATATTTATATATCCAATCATCTTTTCATGGGACTTGCTTTTTTCTCCCTTAAAGTTACGTTACTGTGACTCATATGTGCTAACATATGAGGATCTAATTGAGTATTACTTTGTAAAACTCTGCTATAATTTATTCATCCTGTAGTCTTTCATTAAATAGATACATGTAAAAGTTTGTTTTTTTACTTTTTACTTATAAAATGGAAATATTGGCAAGGCTATAGGATGAGAGGGGTACATTTCCACACAATTCCCACCACCAGGAAATTTTTTTTTAATTTCAAACACATGTATATTTTTGTATCTGAAGGAATCGCACTTAGCTATTTAACCCTTACCTGAAGAAACAGACATACCAAAGAACTACTACAAAATAAAAGGCTAAATCAAGAGCTGTGGCAGTAATGAGGACTCTAACTCACTAGAAAACAAGAATTAGAAGATTATTTGATGTAACCATGGATATAATTAGAACTGTTAACGTGAAGATACAGAAAGGTTGATCTGACTGAAAAAAAAATGAACACGAATGTGAGAACCCAAGACATTAATCAAATGATGAGTAACATAAGTATGGCTGGAGTATAGGTACTTCAAGGTTTATCTTACCTAGGCTTGGGGGGAAGGGACTTTAGAGTCAAACAGACATATAGTCAAATGCTGGTTCTGTTTCTATTTTTGCAGTATTGCTTATCTTGGCAGGTTAGTTGAACATGTTCTGTCTTCTGTAAAATGTAATTCATAATGCATGCCATACCTCTGAGACAGTGTGATGATTACATGTTCAAATGGAAAATGCACATAAGGTCACCACAGTGTTTGGTACAAAGTATGCACTTACTAAATGTCAGCTATCTACTCTTCTTTGACATTGGTTTGGCTTATTTATACTTTTGCCTTTTATGAAGGTGGATAAATAATGAAGAGCATATTTTTCTTGGGTTTTCTCTTTAGGACTAGAACCATACCATGACACTTTTCCTTGCTTCTGTTGGAGAAATGGTTGCTCTCTGATACTTCCTTTGCATTGTCTCCTATTCCTAATTATTATTAGAAAATACCCATTCATATATTTCAGAGATAAGCCAACCTATAACACTCAGGCTAAGTCATCTGGCTAGAGAT
The DNA here is from genome assembly GCF_950295315.1 of Erinaceus europaeus. Taxonomy (NCBI): domain Eukaryota; kingdom Metazoa; phylum Chordata; class Mammalia; order Eulipotyphla; family Erinaceidae; genus Erinaceus; species Erinaceus europaeus. Next base: position 35,618,102 of record NC_080185.1, read on the forward strand.
ATGGAAGACTGTCATCAAGGTTTCAATTTGTATAGCCTAAGCTTAAAGACTAGTATTTAACATTGATTCCTAATTTCCAAGCTAGGTATTCCTTTCTATTCCATTATTAGAGGGAAAATCTGATGCCAAGATATAAAGAACTCTGAGCCCATACATTTCCTGGCCATCAGAGAATAAAAGTGAAAAGTTATTTGCAGTTTATTTTACTTGATAAAGATGAGGAAGTTATATAAACCAGTGAATGTACTAGAAAGAGTAAGAGAATGAATAGGAGGATACACTGAAGTAGGATATGAGTTATACAGAGGGTATCCAAAAGCTGAATCATAGCAGGAGGCAGCAAAACACGAGTGACCACAAAAGAGTGAGACTACATAAACAGGTTACTGGAATTGTTGAGCTTATAATATTAAAAAAAAAATCAGTTGGAATAGAAACATCATTTGTTGGAGAGACTGTGCGAGGAAAGGGATACTTCTTGCTGGTGGGAATGTAAATTGGTCCAACTCCTATGGAAAACAGCCTAAAGATTCATCAGAACGCTAGAAATGGACCTACTATATGACCCAGCCGTCCTCCTGGGAATATACCAAAAGGGGGGGGGGGGGGTTGAAACCTATTTGAAAAGACCTATTTACACCAATGCCCATAGCAGCACAGTTTGTAATAGTTCAAATTTGGAAGCAGCTTGGATACCTAATAACAGATGAATGCTTGGATACCTAATAACAGATGAATGGCTAAGAAAGTTATGATGCAGGTGGCATGCAGTGGCGCAGAGTTTTAAGTGCACATGGTGGCAAGCACAAGGACCCGAGTAAAGATTCCAGTTCGAGCCCCCGGCTCACCACCTGCAGGGGGTCACTTCACAAGCAGTGAAGCAGGTCTGCAGTTGTCTTTATATTTCTCTCCACCCGCTCGAACAACAACGACAGCAATAACAACAAATAAACTAACAACAATAATAATAACAGCAACAATAAACAAGGGCAGCAAAAGAGAAAAAAGAGCCTTCAGGAGCAGTGGATTCATAGTGTAGGCACCAAGCCCCAGCAATAACCCTGGAGGCAAAAAAATAAAATAAAAAATAAAGAAAGTTATGATACATATACACAGTGGAACACAATGCAGCTGTCAAAAATGATGAGGTCATCACCTTTATAATATCTTGGTGAGAACTCTAAGGTATTATGTTAAGTGAGACAAACTAGAAAGAGAAAGGCCAATACTGAATGATATCAGTTATACATGAAACTTAGTAATAATGGACAGTAAGGAAACCTAAAAAGTAAAAATCTGACTGGGGGTAGTATATTACACCAAGGTAAAGGACTCTGGGGAAGAAGGATAAGGTATTGCATGAAGGGACATTGGGGTCTTTGTGTATCTCCTAGAAACCTATCAAGAGGAAATGATATGTTGTGCCCATGTGTTAAAGACTATACTGTAAATCATTAACCCCTCAATAAAAAATAAAATTGCAAAAGACATAAAATTTATATTTGTTCACCTACAAAACTGTGGGGGAAATTACCACATTTCAATTCTATATCAAACACTTATTATGAACCAAACTCTCCTATTTGTACTAGGGATGTACAGGTAATATGTCAAGGACAGTTTAAATTCAAAGTAAGAAAAAAAAAGTGTGTGATTAAGGAATGAGAAGATGTTTCCCAATCCAACCCTGGACAATTTTATTTGATATTTTTAGTAGTTATGACTCGGATTACTATGGCAAAAGCCTACAAACAAGTGTATTATGAGAGGTGAGAAAGAAAATTTATAGCTGATATTGCCAGTCAACAAGGTAGACATGTCTAGGAAAGCTAGAACAAAGGTTGGAACTGAACTATGAACTTAAAAACGTAAAACTCCTTCTTAACTCTAGTTCTCTCTGCATGTCAACTTTATTAAGCACAAATTGAAATCTGGCTTTGCTGACTGTGCTGGGCTGTCAACCCAATAGCCTACAAGCTGACTGAAAATAAAGACTCCTCTTCTGCCTACTTGCTGTAAAAACTTAAAAACTAAAAAAGTCTTTGGGATGAATCTGTAATGTCTTAACCTTTGTCCCATACCAGTATCTGGACCAATCACTATGCAAGTATAAATGGGGTATTATGATTGATACAGACTAGATCAGATGTCCACCTTTTAAACAACCACGGTGATTAAGATTTCAGTAGAAATATAGGAAGGAACTTCCTTTCTGAAAACAAGTCTGAGAGGAGATGAAAGAAAAGCCTTTTCTTCAAAGAAGCAAGATTGTGTTATAGACACCGTCACAGGGGTAAATCACTGTGGGTTAGTGCTTCAAACATGTAGCATTTCCTTTGGACAGACATCAAACTCTCAACAAAGATGACCTAGATATACACATACACATACACATACACATACACATACACATACACATACACATACACATACATATATATGTCTTATTTCCATAATTGGAAATTATGTTACTAGCTTGAACTTAAAGACCATGTTAAATTGAGCTATTCATCACAATCATCACAAAATGTATTTATGATAGAGTACATTTTATCTGTATCAAAGTAAACACATAGCCCTGTGCTAGAAACTAATAATTAGAGAAAGGGTGTTAAATACAGATGACTGGGATGTGAATTTTGATTTCACCTCTTATAGTAATCAGGCTACAGTAAATTATTTCAACCTTTTCAAAGTAATATTTCCCTCATTTGTTGATTCAATAAATTACTATTCCATGCTTTCAGAGAGTATTTGTAAAGATAAATTCATAATGTGTACAAAATACCTAACAATGTTTAGCACATAGTAAGCATTAGAATTACTGTTAGCTATGATGGTGATGGAGATGATGATTGTGTTACAAATCAGTAGCCACCATAGTTTGACATCCAGTGGCTACAGAGTGGTGGTATGTTGGTGAATACAAAATATGGTAAAAGCATACCCGTTTCTTCATGGTTATTTTATGTGGTAGCACTTCCCATCATTCTCAGCTTCTAAGAGGTATCAATTTGTCCTTTTTATTCCTGCCTGAGGTTTTGTCCCTAGTTTTAGAAAACATTCTAGTGGAGCAAGTATCTTATGTTTCACAAAACATAATTTGGTGTGATGATTGAGTTATGCCAAAATGTACATATAGATGGATTTAATCATCATTTTTATTAACAAGGCCTGTTGTGCGAAGTATGTGGCATGTACTGGTCATTGTGTCACGGAAACTAAAAAGAAATCATTCATTTTAGAGGAAAGAAGCACATCAACTTTTCAAACTAGTAGGGGGTGCTTTTAGTAAATTGCTTCTCCCAGTTACATTGATGGCACCCCAGTCACCCCACACTAATGTATCTCTGAACATTAAGTAGTTTTTCATCACCTCACCAGCAAACTAGGATATTTCTATTTTAACGTGAAGAACTTTGGGAGGTGATTTCTTTTCTTTTTTTTTTTTCCCACCAGGGTAATAACCCTAGGGGCTTCATGCCTGCAGGATTCCTCCACCTCTGGTGGACTCTTTCTCACTTTTCTTTTCCTCAGACAGTGAAGGACATATTAGGAGGAAGATGAAGACAAAGAAGCAGGGGGCAGACAGCACTCATGAAGCTTCTGTGATACAGGTGTTCCCATGGGGTGGTCATGGGCTCAAGCCCAGGTCTTTGCAAATGGTAAAGTGTATACTCTGCTGAGCAAGCCTTCTCCTGGCCCCAGGTGTGAATATTTTCATTAAATTAATCAAATATTAGTCACATCATATTAATGTACAAATAGTAGATGGAAATTGTTACTCATTTAAAAACATTACTATTACCTGCATAGTTGTAGTAGTAGGAAATTTAAAAAGTTATGTATTTTTTCAACTTTTACATACCAATGAATCCACTCTCAAACTTAAATTAGTCTACTAATTCTTATTGCAAGGAGGGTTTTTTTATTATTTATAAAAAGTAAACATTGACAAAACCATAGGATAAGAGGGGGTACAACTCCACACACTTCCCACCACCAGGTCTCCGTATCCATCCCTGCAAGGAGTTTTTTAATTGAAATGTGGTTCTGCAATCTAGTGTTATTTTTAACATAGCAGCAGATAATATATATTTCAATTTCTTTTATGAATAATTAGGATTCAAAATGGCCTTTCCAGTTAGTTTTCTTTTCACACCTCTCCTAAGGCCTATTTGAATTTTATGAAGGTTAAGAAATAAAACTGATTTCCTAGTTGAATGAAAGTTATCTTTCAATAATTTTCACCTAATCCTAAAATTAAATTGTTCAGAAATGAGTTCTTTTAAATAACCCTGCCCGGTTATGGAATTCTTTGAGCACATATTATTTGGCATTAATATAGGACACTCTCTCCTGAATCGACTTATATTTATTGATTATATTTCCTGAAACAGAACAATGGTATTATATATATATATATATATATATATATATATATATATATCCTCCAGGTTTATCCCCTGAAAAGGGGGAATAAACAGGAATAAAGAGATGGCTATAATAGGTTTCTAGACAAGAAGTCAGATTATAAAATAATGGGTTTATTGAGTGAGAGAGGGTAAAGGACATGACACAAAGCTCAGAAGTACTTGAGAAATATTGCAGGGGTAGAGACACAAGTTTCTCCCCCATAGTGTATGGTTCATCGTGGCAGGTTTCTACAAAGAACTGGGGACTATTTTGTCAGGTATCACATACTTTATTTATGAAAATGAAGACATAGCATGCACAAAGACGCGTGTGTCAACTGGAGAGAATAGGTTGGTTTCTCTTCTGGTTTTTTTATAACCCCAACCTGTCTACCTGGAATGAAATTTTTATTGATCTGCTTTAATGTCTGACTCTTCTCTTGCTCCTGTCCTCATGGTGCACCCTTTCTAAGGCCCTGACTTTTTCTTTCTTTCTAATCTCCACATAATCTTTTTTTTTCCACCCCCTGAAAATTGGTAGACAAAAACTAGGATCTAGCAGGTTAATTTTTTTCTTTTGTTTAGGTTTTATTAGTGATTTAATGCTTATTTACAAAATTACATGTCAACAGGGGTATAAAATCCATACCATTCCAACTGCCAGAGTTCTGAGTCCTCAGTCCCTCCATTATAAACCACAGCAGTTCTCCTAAGGTTGCAGACAAGGGTTAATGGCCATATCTACAACTATCTGTCTACATTTGTATATAATTGTCCTATTTTTTCTTCCAGGTCTAGTCCTATCTTCCCCTCCAAGCCACACATAACCCTACTACTACATCCAAATGTCCCTCCCCCTTTCTTCCTCTCTCTTAGCAGGTTAATTTTGTAATGTCTAATTCTTGCCCTAATTTTGTCTCTCTGAATCATACCCGGGACAAACTGTGGAACAAATGAAAGAGCCAAGTATCTCTGGTGAATGTGAAAATCCAGCCAAGCATATATTTTATCAGTAGTTTGTCTGGAGGAGTGTATTTCACCCAGATGATGATGTAGAGAATGGAATATACTATTCAGGCATTATTTAGACTAGTGCTACATATATCCCCAGTGTCGTCACTGTCCTTGGGCAACTATTATATAGTTGGACCTACACATCTTTCCAAAATTTGTAAAATGATCACAGCAACAGCATGTATATAAAGTGTCCATTGTGCTTTAAGTGCCTGAAATTCTCATTTACTTGTTCAGGTTAAATGCTCAGAACAATGCTAATAAGGAATTGGACCATATAAGGTTCTCATTCAAAAGTACTAATGTTATTGGTGCTGTTCGTATTTGCTTTCTAGCCTTAAGAGTTTTTGGAAAATGCATAATGTAGAAATTGCCTGCAGTTTTAGCACTAAATGATAGCTAAAGAGAAGCATGTCTTTATCCAATTTCAGGCCTCCTTGATAAAATTAAAATAAAATGTTCTTCAACATTTGATCAAATATGTAGAATATTTACAACTTAAATCCTCTCTCTGAATCATTTAATGCACATAAAATTCAAAATCACAGTTTGGTTCAGTCTATTTAGTCTGTGATGATAATGCCATCTTGTAAACAGATAATGCCCCCAATTTTAATCTGATTGTCTCCTCTGGCTGGGTGATAATTTGCTGAAGTAATACCCCAACGTGAATTTCCCAGTAAATAATTTTCATTGCATCTGTGTTAATGTCATTAAATACTTTCAAAACTGTCTTCAAGGCAGCTGGTCTGAGCTCGGGACCTAAACTCAGGAGAGGCCAACATTTTCCTTTTATTTGTCCGCCTGTAGACACAGATGTTGTTTGTGTTGTCTGGAAGCGTGGAATATGCTCTAAAATATCACTGTTATTTTCAGTGAGTCAAAGTGACATGATACTGGAAATGAGAATTCATAAGAATTAGTACCAAGTGGAATAACACTTGGAGAGGAGGTATAAAAATACATGCAACTCATAGAAGAACAATGAGCTAATATGTGCATAGTTTAAGGGTCTCTTTTTTCCTTTTTTAATTTTTTTAGAATTTTTTTTATTTATAAAAAGGAAACATTGAGAAAACCATAGGATAAGAGGGGTACAACTTAACACAATTCCCACCACCAGAACTCTGTATCCCATCCCTTCCCCTGATAGCTTCCCTATTCTTTAACCCTCTAGGAGTATGGACCCAAGGTCATTGTGGGATACAGAAGGTGGAAGGTCTGGCTTCTGTAATTGCTTCCCCGCTGAACATGGGCATTGATAATTGGATCCATACTCCCAGCCTCTCTCTCTCTTTTCCTAGTGGGGAAGGGAACTGAGGAAGCAGAGCTCCAGGACACATTGGTGGGGTTGTCTGTCCAGGGAAGTCTGGTCGGCATCATGCTAGCACACATAGGCTTTTTTTTTTAGATGGACTTTTTTTCATTCTAATTAAGCATGCTGCTTTGCTTCTTCAATATTAGTTTTTAACTAGAACATATAAAATAGGCAAGCAGACAATATTAATGTCTTAAACCTTTATTTTTTTAAATAAGAATTTTTATTATCTTTATTTATTAGATAGATACAGCCAGAAATTGAGAGGGAAGGGGAGATTAAGAGAGACAGAGGACTGGAGACACCTTCAGCACTGCTTCACCACTTGTAAAGCTATCCCCCTACAGGCGGGGGCCAGGGACTTGAACCTGGGCCTTGTAGCATTGTGTGTTCAGCCAGGTGTACCACCACCCAGCCCCCTACCTTTACTTTCTAAAAAAAGAAAAAAAAATCTTGAAGTATAATTAATATATAATTGTTCATGTGTGCATTCTGATCAAATCTGAGAAAGTATGTACTTATAAAAACATCACCAAAAGTATCCTAGTGAAATATCTGTTACCTCAAAAAAAATTTTTGAATCCTTGTATTGCTATTTTTCTGCCATCCCCTACCCTTATACTCCCAGGAAGTCACTGATTTGTTTTTTCTCATAGGATATTTTTGTTTTTATTGTTTAAAGTTTCACATAAAAATGGAGTCATATTGTATTCTGTCATTGTTTATTGGACAGAGACAGAGAGAAATTGAGAGAAAGAAGGAAGAGACGCCCGCAGCACTGCTTCACCACTTTTGAAGCTTTCCCCATGCAAGTGGAGACTGGGGGCTTGATCTCAGTTCTTTGAGCATTGCAACATGTATGCTCAGTCAGGTGTGCCACCAACCAGACTCTATTCTGATTTCTTTTAAAACTCATCATAATGTTATTTGTTTCTGTTCTTATTTACATTAATTAACCATTATTGTTTATGGTTGAATAGTATTTATTGCTTAGCTATACCAGAATTTGAATTCATTTGAGTATTGATTTGGTTCATTATTTTTACTTTTAATTATATAAAATAAATATGCTGCTTGAGGCCGTGTGGTGGAGTACCTGATTGATCGCACATGTTAGAATGCACAAGGACCGAGGTTCGAGCCCCTGGTACCCACCTGCAGGAAGAAAGCTTTGCAAGTGGTGAAACTATGTTGCAGGTATCTCTCTGTCTCTCTCCATCCCTATCATTCCCTTGCCTCTTGCTTTTTGGCTGTCTTTATCCAATAAATAAATAAAGATAATTTTTAAAAAGTTATATGAAAAGAACAGAAAAAGAAAATACAGATGCTGTAACATTTGTTCACTAAGCTAACATTATTTTAATTTTGCTGGGTAAATAATTTGAGGGATAGATTAGTTAGATGATAAAGTATTTAACTCTGAAAGACATGAAGGTCTAATTTACCTGTAGCAAGCATTTCTATCATCCAACTTAATAAAAGTTAATACTAAGGCCTGGGAGGATAAAGTTATTGTCAAGAATTCACCACACATCAGAAAAGACTTCAGTAACATATAGGAATACAGAAACTATTTTGAATATTCAATGGATATTAATTATGAGGTATTACAGTCTGGTTGTTGAGAAAAGGGGACTATGTCAAGCCCTGCTTAAGATTCAAATCATTTCATTTAATTCTTTCACGCAATTTGTTCCCTAGTCTCAGCTGGTTGCCTTGCATCAGCATTATGTTTATATTTCTAGTGAATATCCAGGTGAAATCTATGTAGCCCCGTGATCCTCTTTTTCTGTGTGGCTCTCTTCTTCTTTGCTTTTCTGTATTATAAACCTTAGTTAGTCAACCTTTCTATCTACTACGTTCATCTCTTTAATGCAGAGAGATTGTCATCCTCCACTGTGTTCTACCTCCTTATGCAAGGTCTGTCTGGAAACTCTATAGAAAGTGAGCTAGGGCAACCCATAGACTACGTCTCATTGTCCCCGTATTTTAGAGGTCAGTGCCCTTCATTGTTCAATATCTGGAAACTATTGTTTCACACATTTGGTTTGGAATTTGTCATTGTTTTGGTCAGTTGAGTAAATTTGGTCCTTGTCACCCTATCTTGATTGAAATGAGGTCTCTTCCAAATTTAATCTTTTTCCTGCAAAGAGAATTCAAAGTCAGGAACCTCTTATGAATATTCAGAGTTCTTTCTATAACCTTTGCACACTTGAAACATGTCTTATTTATACCCAATGGGAAAAAACAAACAAACAAAATATCTGTGTTTAAGAAAGGAAAAATTTTTAAAAGAGTCATCCATTCATTCCAGGATACTCTATAAACCTACCAACATGATAATTTCTATTTGTTGCATATTGAAGGGAAGTTTAAAATAGATGCTGATTTAAAATTACTTAAAATCTTTTTTTTATTTCTAAAAAGGAAACATAAAACAAAACCATAGGATAAGAGGGGTACAACTTTGCACAATTCCCGCCACAAGGCCTCCATATCCCATCCCCTCCACTGATAGCTTTTCTGTTCTTTAACCCTCTGAGAGTATGGACCCAAGGTCATTGTGGGATGCAGAAGGTTGAAGGTCTGGCTTCTTTAATTGCTTCCCCACTGAACATGGGCATTGACAGGTCGATCCATACTCCCAGCCTCTCTCTCTCTGTCCCTAGTGGGGATGGGCTCTGGGGAAGTGGAGCTCCAAGGCACATTGGTGGGGTTGTCTGTCCAGGGAAGTCTGGTCACATCCTGCTAGCATCTGGAACCTGGTGGCTGAAAAGAGAGTTAACATACAAAGCCAAACAAATTATTGAACAATCATGAACCTAAAGGCTGGAATAGTGCAGATGAAGTGTTGGGGGGTCCTCCATTTTGTAGATAGCTAGTAGGCATATTTTAGTTATATTCCAAAGGGCCTGTGGCTATACTAGGTTTTCTTTTTGTTGTTGTTTGTTTGTTTTGCCTGAGCCTGAAATCTGATATGCAGGTGGATCCAAATTATTGTCTGGGGAGATAATGTCATGGCTGGGAAAAGGACCAGAAAGCTGGATCAGAGAAGAGAGTAGTTCTCTAATATGGGAAAAGTGTATAAATATTGTTGACTATAAACCCCATCGATTTGTTGTGATCTGGGGCCCACAATTAGCTTAGGAGCCTGTGTGACCTCTGCATCCCTCTTAGAACTTTGTACCTGATATGTAAAAACTCTCTATTCTATACCCTAGGATATAGTTTGAAAACTCTTTTTTTAATAATTTATTTCTTTATTGGGGAATTAATGTTTTACATTCAACAGTAAATACAATAGTTTGTACATGCATAACATTCCCCAGATTCCCATTTAACAATACAACCCCCACTATGTCATTCATCATCTTTCATGGACCTGTATTCTCCCCATCACTTTCAAATTCACTAACCAAAAATATATAGAAAGAGCAACTTCCTTTGTGAGAACCATTTCAGCCAACCAATGATAGAGATATTATCCTCTATTTGTAAATTGTTTTCTGCAAATTGTTTTCCCCTGACTTCAGAATCAGTGGGCTATTATCTTTCTCTTCTTGCCAGATTTTTAAAGCATCTTTTATTTGTAATGCTAATCTACCAAAATAACAGTTTTTCTATTTAGATTAGTAGACTTTGTTGTTGTTGTTGTTAATGAAAATCAATCCGTGTATGTCAAAGTCAGTATTGTATTCAAGCATTGAATCCTTTCAGAGTAGTTTCACATTTACTCTACCAGCATTAAAACTTTGATATTTAATTATCATTCTTGCCTTGAATTAGTGTGTAGTCTTAAAGAATGGCAATTTTGCCTTACATTTATATTGCTATTCAAAGATCATATACAGTTCATCAGATATTATCTCATTTGATTTTGAGAGTAACAAAGATTTAGTAAACAGTATAGTTTATGGAGGTCTAATTCAGGAGGCAACACCAACCCTAAAGAAATTTTATTAATGGATATTCAGACACATTTCAGATAATTTACACAGTATGTCCAAAGATACAGCTGTAAAAATAAGCAGGCCACCTTTGAAATGATAAGAATAATCCCCTTATAGTACAATATTGTATATCCAGTAGTTATTTGTAGATACTAGCACTGGTACACAACTCTAGCTTGACATTTATATTCATTTGTAGCCAAATAAATGCTTAGAAAAGCTGTATTCTTTCCCTTTCTGAGTATGTTTTGAAACTCTTGCAATTGTTTCTTGTGGTCATTTTGACTCCTGGTCTTACTTCTGTAGATGGAAATACAAAGAATAGTACATCTTGAATTTCATGTACCTACACTAATGCACATGCAAACACTTATGCACACACATGTAAGCATAACATTAAACAAACAACTTCACATGCTGAGTGAATAGGAAGAAAGCACATAACTATACCTGGAAGACCACTGTAGTCAGTAAGGATTCAAGCTCTAGTGTCTTGAATAGCCAGAAAATTGGAGCAACAGAGGTAAGAAATGAGAAATTTTTAGGGCCATTGAACACCACATATTTGTAGTGTTCGGTAGCCCTGAAAATTTCTCATTTAGACCAGGAAGTCTCTGCCTCAATCAAAATGTTAAAATATAGGAAACCTGCACAGGTTCTTATCGATCAAGATTTCTGTTCAAGTTGAATGTGATTTTACTTTACTGGTTTTCTTTGGTTGGTTTATCAACTGCATTGGCATAAACCAGATTAATAGAAGAAAAAAAAAGAAATTGACTTATGGGTACATGGAATTTCCATAAAGATATGAAGTTCTTAGTCAGATAAATGTCTCCTGTGCTAACACAACTAGGGAGAAAAGAGACTTCAGTGGTGAAGCAGACATTTGACAGGAAGAGAGGACCAGTAAATGTTTCATAAACAAAATGTTTGCCTTGTTATATAGAATAAGGGACATATTTGAATATACAGATGTTATGAAATTCACCCCCACCTCTAGCTCAGATTCTTTGTAATTCTCCCTGATGATAACTCTCTTCTGGAAGTTCACCTTGAGTCTTTTGGACCTTGATCATCTTTGGTTCAAATTAACCCATATGTCAAAGTAGAACAATTGGGGAAAGTTTGTTCTGAACCCCTTCAAAATTCAGGACCTCTCGCCATCTTTTCTAGTCTCCAGTTGTTTTTCCAGACTTGTTACAAAGTTGTTGAACAGGCATCTACTTCATTGTAGTAGCAACTGATGTTTGAATTAGTTTAGAGCACCTCCCCTTTTTTAGTACAGTCTAAATGGGATCTTAAAGTGAGATGGATAGTAATTAGTTCAAGAAAACAGAGGGAAATTATTTATTTTCACATCAATTTTCCTTCCTTTTTCAAATGCTGAAGCATTTTCATCTCTCTAAAGATGGAGTTTATTTTGACATTTTCCAGTTTCCTACCTATCTTCCTTCACTTTGACTTCTTGCTATAATTATGTGTATTTTATCTGATTTGAGTCGTATTATATATTTACAGTTCACTGTATTTTTGAGTGCATATGTTCTGACCTTAGTATGGTCTTTTGACTATGTTTGTGGGTGACTTTACCTAGCCAATACTGATCACAAAACAGGAATATTTATACTTCAAACTTTTTAATCCACTCAGACTTTCAGCAGTGTTTTTCAGTATATTGACATATGGAGAGATCTTGAAAATTAAATAAGGCATAATTGTTAGGTTCTGAGTACCATGATAATGGGTGCATTTGGAACTATGAGAAGGAGATTAGGTATCAGGAAGTAGTTAGTCCTAAGTCCTTTGATAACCATATACTCCAGTGTTGCATACAAAAGTGTTCTATTTCTTGCTCTTGTGCTAGGAAAAAAAAAGGCCATGAGTCCTCAGCAGAAAAAAAGTGAAAGTCAGGTATATGGGTGGTTTGTCTTTATTGTTTGTCATTCAGGTCTTTAAAATGTTCTCTCTGGAACTTACCAAAAGAAATACCGTGGTCATATTAACTCACTCTGTTCAGTACCTATTATAGTACTATGCATTTGGTACAGCTGTTCATGAAGTAAGAGGAGGGGAAATTAAATTGGGCTAATTTTCCAAATGGATGGAAAGTCTATTTTGTTGTCTTCTTGAATTGAAACTGGGTGGGTGTTCATTGGAACTATGTTTATATAAATCTACATGAACTGATGAGACAATTTGATATCATTTTCTCCTCAAAGTCACCAAACAGAAACATAGTATGGTACCCAGAAGTGATAATTGTCTGTCTCTTATTGGTGTTACCCTTTAACATCCTTTTCTTCTCTTCCTTCCTCTTCTCCCTTACTCTCATCCTCCTTCTCCTCTTAACCCTTCCCTATATTCCTTCCTCGTTGTGTTTCTAATATTAAATCATAAGTACAGTTTAACAAGTTGCTAATATTTTTAATTGTATGAGTTTGTATTCATTATATTACATTAAATATTGTAGAGTCCTTATGTGTTAACAGTAGCCATGTTTATAAACTGATAATTTTATGTTTCATGAGTAACTAGTTATCTAGTTGCTTTTATTAAATTATATATTAATGTCTTATAGACTATATTAATGATCTTGCAATGAACATTGGCTAAAGGTTGTATTGATTTATTACTGTTGCAAGCCTTGTGATCATGACAAGGTTTACATAGTTAACTGTGGGTTTATCTTTCACAGTAGAAGGATCTTTCACCTTGATTTATAAATTCAATATTTTCCTATTTGAAAATGATAAACCTTTCATATTTCACCATAGGAAGCTCAAATTATAATCACAGAATGGCATTACAAGAGAGTAACCTTGATTTCCTAAATGAATTTGTACAGTTAATTTTTTAAATTTTTATTGATGATTGAAAAGCTCGTAAGATAATAGGGGTATAATTCCATGTAGTTCCCGCCACCAGAGTTCTGTGTCCCTTCACCTCCTTTAGAAACCTCCTTTTGTTTATCACTCTGGGAGTATGGACCAAAAAATTTTATGGGGTGTAAAAGGTGGGAGTTCTGACTTCTGTAATTGTTTCTCTGCTTGATGTGGGTATTGGCAAGTTGATCTATACCCCTAGCCTGTGTAGGGCTCTGTAGAAGTGAAGCTTCAGGACACATTGGTGAAGTGGTCTGCCCAGGGAGGTCAGGATGGAATCATAGTAGCATCTGCAGTTTGGTGGGTGGTAGGTGGAAGACAGGGGAAAATGTTTAATAAACAAGAACGAAAATGTAGGGATAGAGCAGATGAAATTAAGAATCTTATGGTGGAAAGAAGCCAGGAAGAATATTTTAGGTATATACTATGGGGCCCATGACTTTACAAATTTTTACCTGAGTTTGATAGGTAACATGAAGGTGGGCTAAATGTACAGTTTATTAATGAGAAAATGACCCAAGATGCTAAATAACTGATCCAAAGCCATGTGATTTACATATGTTTTTGAATATAATCCTTAGTCTTGTTGTGATAAAACATACTTGCTTTTATGACATTCTCCTCGTCCTTATATCTGAAAGAGACTCTTTTGTTATAGAAGCTACACCCCAAAATTGCTCAGGTCATGGTTAAGATTCATTACAATTTATAACTTCTAATTACATATTGATAGCTTGATGCTTTATCAAAGCTCCTTTAGAGGAAGTGCGTATGAGTAGACATCTTAGGAAAAAGTGTTGAACTTAGCAGAAACTCAGCGATGGCAATTCTAGAAAAATGCTGAAGGAGTCGAGTGGTAGCACAGCGGGTTAAGCGCAGGTGGCGCGAAGTGCAAGGACCGAAATAAGGATCCTGGTTCGAGCCCCCAGCTCCCCACCTGCAGGGGAGTAGCTTCACAGGTGCTCCCCACCTGCAGGGGAGTAGCTTCACAGGGGGTGAAGCAGGTCTGCAGATGTCTGTCATTCTCTCCCGCTGTCTTCCCCTCCTCTCTCCATTTCTCTCTGTCCTATCTAACAATGACAGCATCAATAACAACAATAATAACTACAACAACAATAAAAAACAACAAGTGCAACAAAAGGGAAAATAAATTTTAAAAAAGAAAAATGTTGATATCGATAACTATTATTTTCCCTTTCAAGCTTTGATAAATAGCTCCTTCATACTGAACATCTGAAGATCATCCTGAGATTTAGAAAGAAAATATAGTTGTTCATTGTATTCTATACTTACAGTGTTTAAGCAAGTGTTAATTTGTCAGCATTATTACAGGCTTAAAATGATCCCACTCTTTGTTTCTAGTTAACTTAGCCTCATAACCTGCAGTTATAGGTGTTTCTTTAGCTGATGAAAGGTCCTGACTGGTTTGTCTCATCATTCATCACCAACAACACTCTCCCAACCCCCCACCCCAACCTACCCTACCCTACTCCATCTCACCCCCCCAAAAAAAAAGAGATGACTTTCAACTATTATACTTCTAGGAAACAAGTACTTCCTAGAGGACCTCTGGGGACTGGCTCACTTAATAATAACCTTTTAAGTCAATAACACACTACCCTATCATCTAGGTCTCCAGTCTGGAAATCCTTGGAATCCCACACAAATATGATGGGCCTAGACACCTCGCTTCACTATCAATGCTCACTTCCATCACTGACATCATCATAAGCATTCTTGCAGGCCTTCACATGATCTTGCTCTCATCATAAAGCAGTAATGCTAGAGATTGCTCCAGGCTCTGAAGGAATGCTGGTCATCCACTCGAGGGTTTTCCTCAAATGGTTCTAAAATGAGTGTAGCCTGCAGTATTCCCAGCTGTGACCATGCAGTGCACTGTGAGCTCAGATTGACAGGGACTCAGAGGTTACACAGGCTCTTATGCTAATATATATATATATAGGCCCTGGATCAGGTGGATGAGGTAAACAGTTGATTTTACTCATAATTTTCAAGAATGGAAGATACTCTGTTCTAATATAACTTTTTAGCCCTTTGTTTTACTCTGACACCATCTTCGCAGACAATATTTTTATCCAACATCATGTTAGCTATTAAACTCAAGCAAAAAACTAATATAGTTGTGGCCCCCTAATGGACTCCCTAGTTTCTTTCTGCCCTAAGATCCCTATTCTCATCTGCTCTACTCCTACTTTTCGTATCCTGTTCATTAGTCGTTTTTCCTGCTTTGTATTTTGCCATCCTTCAGCCACCAAGTTGCCAATGCTATCATGATTCCATCCTGACTTCCCTGGGCAGATGACCTCAGCAATGTGTCTTGGAACTTCACTGCTTCAGAGCTCTGCCCCACTGGAAAAAGATAGAAATAGGCTGGGGGCATGGCTCAACCTGTCAACGCCCATGTCCAGCGGAGAAGCAATTACACAAGTGAGAACTCTCACCTTCTGTACCCCCAAATTATTTTTGATCCATATTTCCAGTGGGGGAGAAATGGTGGTGGAGGGGAATATGACCAGAGGGTTCTGAACTTCAACTCCATCAGGATCTGGAGAGAGAAGAGGAAAAAGGGAGGGAGGGACATCTAGATGTAATAATAGGTGTATGTGTGACTTAGAAAGGAAGAGAATATGGGACAAAAAAAGCCAAATATATATAAATATAGACAGATGGTTGTAAAAATAATAGTTGACCCATATCTGTAACCTTGGGAGAACTGCAGCAGCATACAATGGAGATCCAGAACGCTTATGGTTGAAACAGTACGGAGTTGTACTCTTGTTATCTTGTAATTTTGTGAATAAATATTAATTCACTAACAGAAAAGAGGAACTCGGAAAGTCATACACCAACTAGTCTTTTTTTTTATTTTGTTTTGACTGTTACTAATTTATTTATAAAATAAAAAAATGTCAACAAGACCATAGGATAAGAGGGGTACAATTTCACCCAGTTTCCACCACCAGAGTTCTGTGTCCCATCCCTTCCCTTGAAAGCTTTCCGATTCTTTATCCCTCTGGGAGAATAGACCTAGGATCATTATGGGGTGCAGTAGGTGGAAGATCTGGCTTCTGTAATTGCTTCTCCACTGAACATGGATGTTGGCTGGTCAATCCATACTCCCAGTCAACAACTAGTCTTGATTGTCTCTTGGTTTATATATAATAAACAATAATTTACACCACCTTTCTAATCCTGTAACGTACTTTCTTCTGGTAGTGGAAAAGAGTAGGTGTATCTCGTACATTACAGACCCTTGATTCCATCTATGAAACTGATTTCTCAGTCTCCTCTGTGTCTTACTGATTTGTACTGTGCCATAGTTAAAAAAATATGAAGCTATAATGGGAGTGTAATAAACTATGAATCCTTAGATGATAACATATGATAAACATTGAAGGCAGACATTTATTTGAATCATTATATATATTTCCTTTAAATTGTATTTTTAAAACTTTGCTTTTCATATCTACCCAGTATTTTATCCTAGGCAACCAATGATCTACATTCTGTCACTATAAAATGCCTTGCTTTCTGTTTAAACAGGAACTCAGAAATATAGACCTTTTTTCAGTCTTTTAGAACTTAGTATAATTATTTTGAGGTCCATCCATGTTTCTATATATCCAGATCGCATTACTTTTTAGAATTGAAGAATATGTGAGCTGTATCTTACTGTGTTAATCTATCTCAGGTGGATTTTGGGGTTGTTTCTATTTTTAGCTACATGGGTAAAAGGTATAAACAATCATACTGATTCTTGTGTGGAATTCTCAGCCCTGTGATTTTTTTAAAATGTATTTATTTATTTTTGTTTATTTATTTTCCCTTTTGTTGCCCTTGTAATATTTTTGTAGTTATTATTGTTGTTGATGTTGTTAAATAGGACAGAGAGAAATGGAGAGAGGAGGGGAATACAGAGAGGGAGAGAGAAAGATAGACACCTGCAGACCTGCTTCACTGCTTGTGAAGCGACCCCCTTGCAGGTGGCTAGGGGCTCGAACTGGGATCCTGATGCCAGTCCTTGCACTTGGCGCTACATGCACTTAACCCACTGTGCTATGCCGACTCCCACCCCGGTGATTTAAATATCTAAAACGGCATTGCTTTTCTTTTGTATATGGGCATAATTTTTTAAAGGAAATCACCAAACTGCTTTTTCAAAATGATCATATCATTTGCTTTTTCACTAGCAGTTTATAAAATTGTTCAACATCTTTGGCAACACTTGATATGCTCAGATTTTTGTTGTTGTTGTTTTGTAGATGCATTATGGTATCTCATTGGTACTTTATTTTGTATTTTCCTCAGAAGTAATGATGTTGCACTCTTTGCATGACCTTAGTGATCATTCTTATATCTGTTTATAAGACCTCTTCAAATCACTTGTCTGTTTAAAAAAAGTAGACTTTGACTCTTTATTAACTGCTCATACTTTGTCTTTTACAAGCTTGCAAAAGTTTTCTTTATAATAAAAAAAAACTATTTTTGAGTTCCCAAGTACATCAGTCATTTAGCATCAGTTTTGTTTCTTAACTCCTGAAACATTATCATGACACTAGGCTCTCCATTTGCATTGCAGATGGCATAAAACTGTACTTACGTTTCTCGTTGACTTGTTTTTGATAATATGTATAATAAATTCAATTGAACTTTGTCTTCTCTAGGGAATATGTAGTTTTTTAGGTAACAAGGTTATATATACAAGACTAAAAATAGCCACCTAAGGCACATTGTTAGTGCTTTGTTGAAATGTATCCTATGGGAGTTTTGAACACCACCAAAACTTTTGTGTACGTAAGGAGATAACTTACAATAGTAACACTGATTTCAAGAAAGGAAAATGAGGCAGTTCAATGAATATCACTTCTTGTAAATAGGTAAACATTTTTCATTCCCTTTTTTATACCATTAAAAATAAAACAAATCCTTTTCTTGGATTGTTACTTTTTATGCCTTTTTTTCTTTCTTTTGCTTGACAGAACAGAGAGAAATTGAGAGAAGGAGAGAGAAAGAGAAAGAGAAAGAGAAAGAGAAAGAGAAAGAGAAAGACTTTGTAGTACTGCATTACATCTTCTGTGGAGTGTTACCTTTTATAGTTATATATTGACATGGAAGTATACTTTTGTTTGACTAGATCAGAAAATTTATGATTTAGTCTTTTTATTTAAATTAGAGTTAGTTCCAATATAAATCTAATGTAATTCTTTGAATCATATTAAGCCAAATTTCCTTAGAAGGGATAAATTCATGTTCAAATTTCCTCTTAAATGGGATAATTTGTCTTTAGCAGAAAGAGACTCTAATTAGATTTGTCAGTTACTTAAAAAATCATCAAGTATTTTATTATCTAGAATGACAAATTGCCTATGTGATTATTTTTATTCACTTACTCTTTTCCATTTGGTGTCTTTACTATGACTCAGATGCTCATATAAAAATCTTTGGAAAGTCATGCCTCAAATGCCATTGTATGGGAAGAAATAAATGCAAGTCTGTGCTTTTGAAAATAAATTTCCTAATTACTATCCTGAATCCATGGAAAACAAGTTGGAATATGTCACAGCTCTTCAGTTCAAATGTTTTTCGTGTATCTCCAAACAGAATTTGATCTGTTTGCTGCAAAATCATTAGTATTGCAACCTTTTGGGAGAGAGGAGAGAGGAAAGAAGAGAGAGGAGAGAGGGAGAGATATGGGGGGAGAGCAAAAGGGAGAGGGAGGAGGAGGGGGAGAGGGAGAGGGAGGGAGAGGGAAAGAGAGAGAGGGAGAAAGGGAGAGAGAGAGAGAAAGGGAGAGAGAGAGAGAGAGAGAATAGCACCAAAGCTTCCTTTGATGTGATAGTAATTAGGCTCTATTGAACAGGGTTCATGCACATGGCAAAGCAGTATACTATTTCACTGGCGTCTTTCCATTTTATTTTCCTGGTACCCACCAACCTCAGAAAGTCTTAGCTTATCAGCTGTGGTCCCTTAAATAGTAACAAAGATCTTACCTGGGATCTTACTAGAAATGCCAGTTGGTTGCCCCTACTCATGACCAACTGAAACTAGGGAAGACACAGCAATTTGCATTTTAGCAAGTCTCTCAGGTCATTCTGAAGTGTACAAAAGTTTGGGAGCCACTGGTCTAGGAAAATAAAGGGGAATTTTGAATCCATTCCAATGTAAAATTCATTTTCTACAGCTTTTAGTTGACAGGTCCATTATAAGCTGCTGTATCAACAACTACACAGTAGGTGTGGATAATAAAACACTGTGAAATCAGAAGTCATGAATATTAATCAATCAAAAATGTTCTAGATCACTGAGATTGGGCAAAATTGACATTTTTTTAAACCTTTTTTAATTTTATTTATTTCCCTTTTGTTGCCCTTTTTTATTGTTGTAGTTAGATAGGACAGAGAGAAATGGAGAGAGGAGGGTAAGATAGAGAGGGGGAGAGAAAGATAGACACCTGCAGACACCTGCAGACTTGCTTCACCGCCTGTGAAGCGACTCCCCTGCAGGTGGGGAGCTGGGGGCTCGAACCAGGATCCTTAAGTCCGTCCTTGCGCTTTGCACCACATGCGTTTAACCCACTGCGCTACCGCCCAACCACTTGCAAAATGGAATTTTCACCTTTAGTCTAATGTCAAAGAGAGAAGCAAGTTTCATAAAGTTGTGTGTTTTAAGTGCGGAAATAGGCACTATTTTTAGACTTTAGACAATTAGAATTTAGTCAGTTTTTGTAGAGCAATATAATTACTCTTGAGGCTGAGCAGCAGTGCACCAGACAGAATACACATATTACAGTGCACAAGGACATAGGTTCAAGCCCCAGGTCTCCAACTTCAGGAGCAAAGTTTTAGAAGCAGTGAAGCAATGCTGCAGCTCTCTCTCCAACTCTCTCTCTCTCTCTCTACCTCTCTCCTTCACTCCCTCTGCCACTCTCCCTCTCTTCCTCTTTCTTACTCTGTATCCACCCCCCTCAATTTTTTATCTCTGACCAAAATAAATTCATAATATATTTAAAAGAAGTACTCTTAAAGATAGTTATCATATAAATCATAAACAATTTTCTTAGAAATGACTTATACCCCTTAATGAATTAATTTATTAATGACTTTTATTAATGCATTATAAAACTTTATTTTTTTCTTAGTATCTGTTTTATAGAGCACAGTGCTAGGTACATAATGGTTATTAAATAAGCATGAATAATTAACTTGTTAAACCCTTATTAGCTAATTATATACTAGAAAATAGCTTCTAAAATTATTTATATCCTGTACCCTTTTCTCTTCTGTATGCTGTCAAAATTTCACAAATTTCTCTAAAGAAGCAAATTCATTTTGAGGGTTTACGGTCGATTGATATGTGCTAAGGATTAGATGTACTCTGTTAAGCTTCTTCCTGGCCAAATGACATGCCCTGTCTCTGATGTCAGTCTGAGAAAATCCTATATAGTGTACAACATCACCAGATTACCTTATCTAAGTATTACATGGACGTTTCAGATGATATGTCTTGACATGTGGTCATTTTTCATTACCTTATTAAGGACTGTAAAAGCATCTTTTTCCCTTTTTGACACCTGACCATAATTGAATGCAAAATTGACTATAAGACGGTGCCTGGTGTTCATGCAGTAAGCTGATGAGCTTTATTGGTATCTTGCAGTAACCATTCCTAAACAGATATTTTACTTAAATGTACTCTGTTGCCATCTGACGTGGGCTATGAACAGATGACATCAGTCCTCTGGATTATATTTCCATCAACTGTAAAGAGCAGAGATTTTTTTATATCATTCTGAAATCCTAAACTTTTTATGATTCTAAGATTTAGGGAGCAAGGAGGGAGCTAAGCCAAGCCATGAAGCACTACTGAGTGCTATATATGATTGAATATTTTTCTGTATTTACTTAAAATACCCAAACTTGCAAAAAAGAGATCAAAGTGTTTTTCAGCCTTTGTGAGAACTATGGTCATTATCACAGATGGGGGCACTTGTTGTATGCTTTACATTGGGTTCTTGTTCTCCCCCGCCAAGAGAATTGGATCAGTCCAGTTAATTTCGAGGGCCTGCTTGGCCCCGCCCCTAGGAAACCCGCCAGAGTTCCAGAGTTGCAGAGTTGCAGAGGAAGAGTTGGAGAGGGACCCTGCCAGAGTGCTAGAGTTACAGAGAGTTGGAGAGGGTTCCTGAGTTCCAGAGTTCCAGAGTTGGAGAGTTAGAGAGGGTTCCTGAGTTCGAGAGTGCCAGAGTTGCAGAGTTCCTGAGTTCCTGAGTTCCAGAGTAAGAGAGAGTGCTTGTGCCGCCGCAAAGAGACAGCAGAGTTCTGTTTGGTGATTAGTTTGTCTTAGTTTATGAATCGTTGTTCCTGAATAAAGAAATACAGCTTCCCTGCCCAGCCGTTGTCTCCGCATCTCCGCGTCGCTGTTACCCGCCCGTGAAGCTAACCCAATCGGCAAGAGCCTAGGAATTTTAACAACAGGCACTGAACTTTGGTGGTGAGTACAATGTGAAATTACACCCCTGGGGGCAGGAGTAGATAGCATAATGGTTATGCAAAGAGGTTCTCATGCTGAGGCTTTAAAGTCCCAGGTTCAATCTCCTGCACCACCATAAGCCTGAGCTAAGCAGTTTCTTCTTCTAGCGTTTGCCCTTCTTCTGTAGCCAGTCAACAGCGTCAGGTTGAGCCTGATGTAAAGTTTCGAGACCTCCTTTGAATCTGGAGAGGTGGCAGTCATTGACTATGTGGGTCATAGTCTGTCTGTAGCCGCAGGGGCAGTTCGGGTTGTCTCTGGCTCCCCAGTGATGGAACATAGCGGCGCACCGGCCATGGCCTGTTCGATAGCGATTGAGGAGGGCCCAATCATAACGTGCTAGGTCAAAGCCGGGTTGACGCTTGCAGGGGTCTGTGATGAGGTGTTTGTTCTTTACCTCAGCTGACTGCCAACTCTGTTTCCAAGAGACTGGAACAGAGAAGTTCAGTGTAGGCATAGGGGACCAGATTGGGTGACGAGACGTCCAGCGTTGGACAGGGTGGGCGAAGATATCCGCGTATATTGGCAGGTCCGGTCGAGCGTAGACGTGGGAAATGAACTTAGATGATGCCGCATCCCGACGAATATCTGGCGGGGCGATGTTGCTAAGAACTGGCAGCCATGGAACCCGGGGTGGAATGGATGGTTCCAGAAATTATCCTCATGGAGGAATATAATTTGGAATCGACCAAGTGGACATGGGGGCTACGGAACCATACTGGGGCACAGTATTCTGCAGTGGAATAGCATAATGCCAGAGATGATGATCGTAGTGTGGAAGCGCTCGCGCCCCATGAGGAGCTGGCCAGTCTTGCAATGATGTTATTCCTCGCGCCCACCTTTGCTGCAGTTTTTATGAGATGTTTGTGAAATGACAGAGTGCGATCGAGAGTAACGCCAAGATAGACTGGCTGGGCTTCATGCCGGATTCTCGTATCGCCAAGCTGCACATTAAGCTCACGCGAGGCCGAGGCATGGTGTAGATGGAAAACAGATGATACCGTTTTTGCAGTGCTAGGAATTAGTCGCCATTTTTTACAGTAATCAGATATCAGAGACATGTCTTTCGTGAGTGTTTCCTCGAGGATGTCGAACTTGGATGCCTGAGTTGCACAGCAGATGTCATCGGCGTAGATGAACTTCCTTGAAGAAGTTTCTGGGAGGTCATTGAGCTAAGCAGTGGTCTGGTAAAATAATAATGATGATGATTAATAATAATAATAATAATAATAATACTGTATGAAACTATAGCCCTGCAATCTTATAACCTTGTGAATCATTGTTATATCATTTATTAAAAAAAGATTTTTAAGGAATCAGTAGCATTCCAGTTGATCTCAAATTTCTTTATATATGGGAACTAATAATATTAAGTACTCATAGTTTTAGAGGTCAAACTGCATTTTAAAACAAATAGTTTAGAAAAGTGTATTTCTGCCTGTTTTTCCTCAGATTGCTGTTACTGAATTACTTACACTTAACTCTAATGTGTGTGAAATACTTAGAAGAGCCAATGATTTTAATATTTAAGCATAGATATGCTCTACATACCATATGTATTCTTCCAAGAAGAGAAATATTATTTAAAGTCTATATTTCTACACTCTACACTCTTCTACACTCACTTATTTCATTACATTTTGTGCAACCTAAAATTGTAGCTATAAAGCTATTTTAGGCATGCTTTTTCCAGAACCTTGTAAGAATCAACAGGAGCATAATTTTAAGCTACAGAGTGCAAAATAAGCACAGGATTCTAGCTACCATAAATAAAAATACCAGAATTCTAACTTTGCAAAAAATACATAATTACTAGCAATGGGAGGAGGGATGTTAAAACAAACAACAAAAAAGTAGAATTTTAGTGGGTGTTTCTTAATTCTTCAAAACTTTTTTCTCTGAACTTTGTTTCTTCTCAGAGATGGAATTTTGTGAGACTCCTCACACCCTGTGCTCTGGCTATCAGACAGACATGCATAGTGTTTCTCGTCATGGCTACCAGCTAGAAATGGGATCTGATGTGGACACAGAGACAGAAGGCGCTGCTTCACCTGACCACGCACTGAGAATGTGGATAAGAGGCATGAAATCTGAGCATAGCTCCTGTCTGTCCAGCCGGGCCAACTCTGCATTGTCCCTGACTGACACTGACCATGAACGGAAGTCAGAAGGAGAGAATGGTAATGGAAATATCTCAGCTGTTTCACTTAAACCCATAGGAGATGCAGTTTGTAGCCTCTGACACTTTTCTTTCCCTTGCCTGTCAAGTTTTCATTTAAAATGCAAATTAGAAATGCAGGTGAGCAGGTCCCTTGGAATAAGACATGAACCTAAGTATCTAGCAAATAGACACATTTATCTACAATGATAGACAAAAATACTTTTTATTTCTGATGACTCCTCCCCCCAAGAGAAATAATCTCATATAGCCAGGAATACTGTGTCTTGCTTAGTATTTGTTTTTTGCTTTCATTTTTATTTTGCAGTACAGTACTGGTGGAGATTATTATAGAAAGTACTCATTTCACATGTTTTGGCTTGATAGTGACATAAGAACAATTATATAGCAAGCATATTTTATATGTAGTTTATATTTTACTCATATCAACCTGTTGGGTATGTAGACAGATTCAAAGTAACCAAGATAGATAGAAATGATTGACAACAGAAAAGAAAAATCAGAAGGTGAAATAAATGTCAGCCATTTGTGGGATAATTAGTATTAGCAGTAATAGCATGAAATTGTTATTAGATTTTTTTTTACAACTTGAAGAAAATGAAAGTTTTGTCTTTTCAGTTTGTTGGGTAGAAGTTAATTTATTTTACTTGTGCTCTCTTGTCCTTACAGAACAGAATCCTTTCATAAAAGCACATTCATGCTTATTAAATACATAAATCTACTATTCACTCTGTTGGTTTAAATTTCATAGGTTCCATCACCCAAGCTACAAGGTCTGGTGGGTTAATAGTAGCAATTAGTGTTTTCTCAGGTGGCATAGAGGTTGCCAGAAGCTCTGCATCTGCAATTTCGTTTCTATTCTATGCTTTTCTGGCTCTTTTGGGCCATAAGGGACACTTGGTCATAAGGACATAGTCAGGAATGGCTATTTGCCCACTAGTTAAGATGTAATCTCCTAAATGGTAGGCATACCACTTTGTAATATCATAAAGTTTCCTTGGGCTCTTTTTTTTCAATTTATAAAACAGAAACACCTACAAGAACATAGGATAAGAGGGGCACAGTTCCACACAATTCCCACCACCAGAGCTCCCTATCCCACCCCCTCCCTTGATAGTTTTCCTATTCTTTATCTCTATGGGAGTATGGATCATTATGGGGTGCAGAAGGTGGAAGGTTTGGCTTTTGTAATTGCTTCCCTACTGAACATGGGCGTTGGCGGGTCTATCCATACTCCCAGCCTGTCTTTGTCTTTCCCTAGTGGGATAGGGATCTAGGGAAGTGGGGCTCTAGAACATATTACTAGGGTTATCTTTCCAGGGAAGTCTGGTTGGCATCATGGTAGCATCTGTAACCTGGTGGCTCATTTTTAAGTCTGTTTTTTTGTATGTGCGTGTATGTATTGCTGATTGGGGCCAGAAGTGTAAGAGGTGAAGTATGGCAATGAGAAAAAGATGTGTTTGATGCAGGCTTACATTTTAATGTAAGTGACAGAGCATTAGGTTTATGAGACCGACGCCTTACCACTTGGCTACCACAAGTGACAGAGCATTAGGATCGAAGTTAGGAGACTTTACATCAGTCCCTACAAGTGTGTGTGTGTGTGTGTGTGTGTGTGTATGTGTGTGTGTGTGTGTGTGTGTTCAGCAGCCAGACAGGTAAAACAATAACCAAATTAATGTGAATGTATTACCAAGTCTTTCCTACCATAGGAATTTATAATCAGTCCCCTGGGTCTAAACGTTAAAATAATAATAAAAAATTATTTGTTCCCATAGTGTTCTACCATTGTTCTGTTCCTATAAGCCCTTAGGTATGAGGTGCTTTTTTTGAGGAGTATTGATGAAATTCAAATAGGGGTGGTGGTTACAACTATAAAAATAATTACAATCTGCTGAGTCACATACTTTAATAGGGTGAGCTGTGTGGTATATGAATCATTTCTTTGAATCTGTCATTACAATATGTCTTCATATAGGGTCAGTACTGAAGATTGAAGAATTCCAGGTGACTTACACATGTATTAATTAGTAAACTATTTTATGTTACAGGTTTTAAATTTTCTCCTGTTTGCTGTGACATGGAGGCTCAAGCTGGGTCTACTCAAGGCAAGTGTTATATAATACTAGACCACAAATTATTTTTTTGTCTCACCCCATTCCTGAAACAAATTCCAAAAAGAACATACCTGCGCGTTTGGTAAATAACACACGGACATAGTTATTTAGCCTGTCAGAATTTAGTTCATTGTCATTTTATCAGTTTGTTTTTCTCTGAATAAAAAGCATGTATAAAGGTTGATGGTAAAGACCTGTTGGGGGTTAGCTGGGGAGAACACAGTTTAAAATGGGATAGGAGAGGGACCTATCCTATGGCAGCACAGCTAGTTGAAAATGCACAAGTTACCATGTACAAGAATCTGGGTTTGAGCATCCCGTCTCCACACGAAGAGGATGTTTCACAAGAGGTAGAACAATCTGCAGGTATCACTCTTTCTCTCTTCCTCTTTCTTTTTTCCTCTAACCCCTTCTCTTGCCCAATTTCTCTCTGTGTCTGTGATAATAAGAATATATAAATAATATTAAAAACGAAATAGGGAAACTGGCTGAGCTTGGTACAGAAAATTTCAGTCTCTGAGTTGGTTCTAACTTCATGATTTCCTATGCATCTGTAAACATTAGACATTAGTATAGTTCATAGCCTTACAGTGCCTCCTAGCAGATTACCTTGTGTTGTTTTTTTCTTCTAGATGTGTTAGTTTGCCATTAGAATCAGACTTTAACTGTGCCAACAAATATAAATAGCATATGTGAATGAGAAAATAAGTTCATCTTATTTTGTATCATTTGTATTTATACTGTGTTATGCTTTAGTGAGCGAACATTGGTCTTTTACTTGTCCTTTCATTGTGCTCTTTAGACATTCCCTTTCAGCAGAGAGGTACAGAAAATAAAATTTATAAATGATTTTGATTAAAATCAATTAAGTGGGACAAGAGGAGATAGGAAATTCTCACATCTGATGATAGGATAAACACTCAGAATTAGAGAGACTAGGGGAAAGGAACTGGGACAAAGAATCTATCAGAATCAACTTGATTAAAATCACATCAATCCACTCCAGCATAAAAACAGTTAACCTGGGAGTCAGGCGGTAGCACAGGGAGGGTTAAGTGCAAGTGGCACAAAGAGCAAAAATTGGCATAAGGATCCTGGTTCTAGTCCCCAGCGCCCCACCTGCAGGGGAGTCACTTCACAGGTGGTGAAGCAGGTCTCAGGTGTCTATTTTTCTCTCCCCCTCTCTGTCTTCCCCCCTCTCTCCATTTCTCTGTCCTATCCAACAATGACAACATCAATAACAACAACAATAAAACAACAAGGGCAACAAAAGGGAATAAATAAATAAATATTTTTTTAAAAAAACAGCTAACCTGGGTAAGCTACTATACACTAGCATGCCATATCCCCTGGATGTGTTAAAGACTTTCAGGGATATATGGGCCTGTTTGGTTTCATCTGACCTTTAGTTTAATGTCACAATATCAAGTAAATGGTTGATTATACTCTATTTTCTCTGCTGTATGGATTTGGGTCCTTTGCTGTTGGTCATCATTTCTCCTTTGGCTAATTCTGCTTCTAAAGACCCCTTCTGTTTCTATCTGTGTTAGTCATCACGTCAGGTTCCCTTGCATTGCTTGATGCTGTGATCTATTTACATAATCACTGTCTTGCCTGAGACCTGACCTGCCTGCAGGGTATTGGTTTAATCCCCGCTAGTTAGATGGAAACTTGCTACTTTCGCACTCTGCCTGCAGGGTATTGGTTTAATCCCCACTGCTTAGATGGAAGCTTTCTGTGTTCTGTTTGTGCTCTTTTTTTGCTCCACCACCTCTCCTAATCATTTCCTTTCCCCTTGCCACTTGAAGAGATACATAAAAGGCGATGTATCTGATCAATAAACGAGGGCATATTGCGTTCCCACTCAGCCATGAGTTCCTGGTCGTCTCTCCCGCCCACAAAGCTAGCCCAGCACTTTGCTGTAAGTTAGTTGGCCATATGTGTATGAGAGTTTATTTCTGAACTCTCTATTCTATTGCATAAATCTTTGTGCCAGTCTTTATAAAAATACTGTGTTGTTATAATGACAGTTGCTTTATAATACAGTTTGAAGTCAGGGCACATGATGAATTCAATTTTCTTCTTTTCTCTAAAAACCATTTTGGCTAATTATGGTTACTTGTGGTTCCATACATATTTTAGAATTATTTCTTCTATTTCCCTGAACAATACAACTTGGATTTTAATAGGGATTGTGTTGAAGCTGTAAATAACTTTAAGTATGATGACCATGTTAACAGTATTTTTCTTCCAATCTATAAACAAAGGATGTACTTTTATTTCTTTTCGTCTTCATATATATAAAATTTCCTGAGGCTTTAATTTAAAGTTCTTTCATTTCCTTTGTTAGATTTACTCCAAAAGTATTGATATTTTAATTTAAATTTTTAATGCAGTTATAAATACAACAGCTTGTTTATGAAATGCATTGCTCGTAATGTGTCTGGTGCAAATTTGCTATCATGATAATGATAACTTACAAAATTAATCTAGAAATGGTCCTTTCTCTTTAATTCTTTGAAAGAGTTTGAGACTAGTTGTGGTAATTCTCTAGGCTTAGGATACCATATTCAGTGTATATAAATATTCACCATTATGGGGGCCAGGTGGTGGCACAGCTGGCTAAGTGCATGTATTTACCATGCATAAGGATCCAGGTTCAAGTCCCAAGGCGTGACTCACCTGCAAGAGGAAACTTCATGGGTGGTGAATCGGTGTTGTAGGTGTCTCTATATCTTTCTTTCCCTTCCTATCTCTGCTCCCTCTCAATTTCTCTATGTTCTAATCAAATAAAGTAAAAAAAATCATTATTATTTAGCACATCATAATTAAAAACAATTCAGAAAACAATTAGCTAAGTATAATGGATTGTTTTCTAAGTAGCCAGTTATTCTCCCTTAAATCACTTATGAATGTAAGATGTGAAATTAAGCAATTTCTTTACACTTAGAGTCCTGTAAGTCTGATTATGACTTCTACTACTAATTATCATAAAGGCTATACAATTTGAGATCTTTCTTATGACCTGTAATGTGATTTCCCCAATTGGAATTTTATAACGTTTTCTATATTTTTATAAATATTTTAATTTTAAAAAAATATTTTGTGTTATTTTTATTTACTACATAGATACAGAGAGACATTGAGAGGGGAGAGAGAGATACAGAGGGAAAGAGACAGAGAGACACCTGCAGACCTACTTTACTCGTGAAGCTTTCCCCCTGAAGGTAGGGACCAGGGGCTTGAACCTTGGTCCTTGTGCATTGTAATGTGTGTGCTTAACCAGTTGTGCCACTACCTGGCCCCTGTTTCTATAATTTTTTTTTACTTTAAAAAATTTTTTTTTACATTTTTTTTGTTTAAGAAAGGAGACATTAACAAAACCATAGAATAAGAGGGGTACAATTCCCCACAGTTCCCATAACACAATCTCCATATCCCATCACCTCTCCTGATAGCCTTCCAGTTCTCTATATCTCTGGGAGAATGGATCCAGGGTCGTTGTGGGTTGCAGAGGGTGGAAGGTCTGTCTTCTGTAATTGCTTCCCCGCTGAACATGGGCGTTGACTGGTCGATCCATACTCCCAGTCTGCCTCTCTCTTTCCCTAGTAGGGTGGGGCTCTGAGGAAGTGGAGCTCCAGTACACATTGATGGGATCATCTGTCCAGGGAAGTCTGATCAGCATCTTGCTGGCATCCAGAACCTGGTGGCTGAAAAGAGAGTTAACATACAAAGCCAAACAAATTGTTGAACAATCATGGACCTAAAGACTGGAATCGTGCATATGAAGTGTTGGGGGTATTCCCTGCATGCTCTTGTGTACTTTTGCTTTCAGGTATATATTTTCCCCTAGTTTATGGGCACGTGTGAACATATGCTCTATCTCAGGACCTGGACTATATCTTGGTTTGGGGACTTTATTGGGAAGTAGAACACCTGGAATGGAATGGAATTAGATAATACTATGAAAGGAAAGGTCTCACCAGAGTGATGAAGCTGAAGGGTTGTCATTCCACACCTGAAGTCTTTGGTCACAGTCTGAAGTGGAGCATGCTGGGGTGGCACTCTTTGCGTTGATTAGGTTGCGATCCGTGGATGCAATATTATTTGATTTGAATTGAGAGCAGCATGCAGAAAAGTGGGCCCCACCCTAAGGTTCCAGGACTGGGGAAAATATAGTCTCTATAGTGGAAATGTGAGGTTCCTGTTGTCTTAGGGTTCAAGAAGAAAATGGATGGTTGTTGTTATCATCACATTATTAGGTAATTGGGTTAACTTTGGAAAGTCCCTTTGTTAGGGTTTTGGGTCTATAATTTTTAATCAGTGATATCCAAGTATGGCCTGACTTCAACATTTCCATAATTTTTGAAGAGGAGGATTGAGTTGTATAAGAGTATTCATATTTTTATGACCTTTTATTTTGAGTATTCATATTTTTAAGACATGTTACTTCAAAGAAATGTTGTTTTCAATGAATTTTACTCAATGTTTGTGTACAAATTTTGCCATTTAATTCCCAGTGATCTCATCTATTTGTGAAAGGAGGCTTAGTAGTACATTTCTTTCATTAATTAGAAGTTTTATATGCTAGTTTTAATTTTGTGTTTCTTAATTTGTGTCATTACATTTTATTTTGGTTTTGTTTTCCCACACATTTTCATTTTTAGGTACTTGTTGAGGAAGTTGGCACAGTATCATGGACCAGTTTAGGATGATTTAAGTCTTGCCCATGTAACCTTGGGATGAAAATGAAGATAGGATAAATTGGGTGAACTAACTGCTCAGTTGAGAAAGATTCTGAGACATGATTTCAAAGATGCTTTGAATTCTATCTCAGGAGGTTACAATTTGTATTTTTCTACTTACATTGCCAAAGTCATATCTGTAAAATTCATTTCTTTCATTTTATTAATCTGTACAGACTTTCAAAATGTTTTTGTCATTTTCATCAACATTCTTTAATTACCTTAATTGAATGTAAGTCTTCTTCATGCAATGATTCATGAGGAATTAATGTAACTACTGTACTACTTGAACTCAAAATTTTGAAGCATAGGGAAGGGAAAATTTCAAGCATCAAAGAAATCTTGCTTTCATATTGCTATCAGAACACTGAGCATCGTTCCTGTTCCTTCAAACGTGGCCTAGGTGGACCATTTGTTGTCTATTGATGTCTAATTGCCTTTTAGGATACATACAGATTCGATTAAATGAACCTTTGAAGCAGATAATACCATCAGTCATTTCCTTTTTTACATTTTATTCCTTCTCCACTCACATTCCACATTACTGTCAACATTGCTACTCATTATAGACACATATTTGAGTTGTGAATTTTCTCCAAATATTTTATTGTGGAAATAATGGTTTACAGAACAATCATTGACACATGGGTACAGTTTCATACCTCCTGGTGTCTGCACACCTACCACCAACCCAAGTCTCTCCACCTTCTTGTACTGCATAGTCTACTCAAAAATGGTTGTGAATAAGTACTGATATAGAAACTATGTGAAGACAGGATAGTGCATAGTTTCTAACTTAGCTTTAAATCTTAGTCACTGTATCTGGAACATGGTATGTATTAAATAAATGAGAAATATGCATTGTGTTGGGAGAAAATTAAAATAGAGATATGCTCTACTTTGTTAGATCTCAGATTGTACAAGGATACAAATGTTATAGTGAGTCAAATCTTAGATCACTGCCTCTGGTAGGATAGATAGGTGATTTCCTAGAAAGATTTTACAGTTCTACTTAAGTATCAACCTCGGTAGTTAGGGTGTTCTTCAGTACGTATTTATGACTATATATTAAGCAGGAGGGCATTCGATATCAGCAGCACAATTTAAATAGTCAGTTCCATCCAGCGATATGGTTTCCACATGACCTAAATGAAACGGTTGGACTAAAAAAAAAAGTGACAGTGAGGGGCCTGGAGGTGTCTCATCCAATAGAGCACTCTCATCACCTTGCTTTAGGATCTAGTTTAGAGCCCAGCTTCACCTTTCTGTGAGAAGATTCGGTGCTATGTTTTTATATTTTTTCTTCTCTCCTCCCCCTCCTTTCTCTGGAAATGGCAACCCAGATTGGTTAAAGTCCAGACGATGAAAATAAAAGTGAAATTGAAACCACTAAAAGGAGGCAAACTATAGAGATAAAAAACATGTTTAACTTTTAAATTGTAATGCATAGATCACAAAGAAGATATTGTTGTGCCTTTGCCAAGAATGCTATTTTTTGGTGTGAGCTGTATTTATTGAACATCTATTCACTCTCAGGCTCTATACTGGAGACTGTAGATATATAAAAGATAAAGGACATGCAGTTCCTAACATCAAGGACTTTACAGTCAAATAGAAGAGACTTATGCCTTATTAGTTATTAATGTTTAATATTGTTATTGTCATCATAGGTAATGGAAAATAACTTGAACTACTAGTTTAGCTAAAATTATTGAAAAGACATGAGGACCAGGGCAAGAGTATGGCTGGCCCACAATATTTCAAAAGGCAGAGATAAAATGCCTTACAGTTCCATAGTTTTGTTTCTCGTTTTTGTGGAAAAAAAAAGTTGGTTTTAGCTGGATATTTTAGTGCATTTTTTTAATTGCAAGGAAGTAGAACAAGTTTCTCTGGTTGAATCAGTTGTCTTATCATCATTCGCAACTGCTATAACCAGGGAGTAAGTTCAGTCATATAAATTTTGCTTTCTGCAAACGTACCCATTGGAATATTGGTGCATTTTCTCAGGACGGTGTAGTTAGTTGAATGAATGGATATACCCAAAGAGGTCTATTAGAGAGGATAAATTACTCATTTTAATGCAGCTTTATTGGTGTAAAGCAAGGATATGTGCAGCTCACTATAAAAGCCCAAGAGATACAAATCCATTTTGTGAACTAAAACAGTTTATGTTAGCCTAGTCTAAATAAACAGTGTTCTTGGTACAGTACCAACTTAAATTTATTTTGGAATTCTATGGACATATGTTTGTTCCCTGGTTTTACCACACACCTGACATGTGTCCTGGTACAGGTAATTGAACATCTTCAAATCTCAGTCTTGTCTATCAGATGGAAATGTTGACTATTACATCACGGGGGAGTTGTTTGTTTTTTGCTTTTTGCTGCCCCCCCTCCTTAGGCTTTTTATGCAGTTCCACCACTCCTGGTAAACTCCTTTTTTTCCCAATATCAGATAGGGAGAGATACCACAGGACTGCTCCACCACTGGTAAATCTTCTTCTATGCATGGTGTACCATGTGGTGCCAGGGACCAGCCCAAAGGTCCTTATACATGGTAGAATGTGAACTCTACCAGGTGAGCTATTTCATCATCCCCATTTCAGTGTGTGTGTGTGTGTGTGTGTGTGTGTGTGTGTGTGTGTGTGTAATGAGGACACAGATCAAAGTGTGTGTGATATATTAAGCGTTCAATAAACATTAGGTGTGGATGTTATTTGCTACTCGGAAAACACTTATTCATTGTACTGCAAGGCGAAGTATATCAAGGACTAGCCGTGCAGTGTGGCTTCTGAGATAGCTTGTGCTGTAGTTAACTATCTTACCTAGCAGAATCCAACCCCCTTTCTGCTTGCTCATTGTAAATTGTGTAAACATTTTTGCACTTGTCTTGCCTTAAATAAAACAACTTTTCAGTAGCCAACAATCTTGTTCTACTATGGTTAGAAGTCTTTGAGAGGAATTGAGTTAAACACTTCGGACTTGATTGAGGGTTAACTTGTGCAGTTGCATTTTCTATTGTGGTTATAGTAGGGCTTTAACAGAGAACTGGGGTTTCAACTACTTAGAAGCCCTGTTGATTTGAATGATTGTTGGGCAGCTGAGCTCCCTATGTGCTGCTTAAGAACTTTTTAGGTAAGGGATTATTTGATACAACCAGGTAACATCCAAGAAATCTATTAGAACTGTTTCCCATTGCTTCTATATGCATACTACAGAAACTTTGTAGTATGCTATGTGCTATCAATAAATAGTGTGCCTTCATAGCCATGTGTATGTTGTTCTCAGAACCTCAATTCCTTTATTGAAACAGAAGGAACTGCGGAATAAAAGATTAACCTAACACCTGTGTTTCTTTTTTATTTTTTAATATTTATTTACTTATTCCCTTTTGTTGCCCTCTTTTGTTATTGTGGTAATTATTATTGTGTTTGGTATTGATTTCATCATTATTGGATAGGACAGAGAGAAATGAAGAGAGGAGGGGAAGACAGAGAGGGGGAGAAAAAGATAGACACCTGAAGACCTGCTTCACCGCTTATGAAGCGACTCCTCTGCAGGTGAGGTTCCAGAGGCTCAAACCGGGATCCTTATGCCAGTCCTTGCGCTTTGCACCACCTGCACTTAACCCGCTGTGCTCCCACACCTGTGTTTCTTGAATGGCATATAAGTAGTATACTCCTAAGAGGAGTTGCTTTCTTCTGATATTTAACCCTGTGGGACCATTCAGGAATCATTGATGGGGGGGAGTTTGTTTGTTTTACATTTCTTTCTTTGTATTTTTGTTTTCCCCTGGTAATGTGAGTTACACAGGACACTTCCATTGCTATGAAAATAGTTCCTCGGGAACCATTGGAATGTCAGAGGAAGTATGTGAAACAATGCAATAACTTGGTAATAGCTTTGGCAGGAGTCCTGCTGTATAACTGACACCCTAACGGCTCTGTTGGACCTATTAGGCATATATAAGACAGTGAAGTTGACTTAGAAATGGCTGCTTTGGAGATGTTACCGATCAGAGGAAGTGTGTAAGTTATTGGGATTACTTTATGTGTGAGTGAGACACTTCTTTTTTTTTTTTTTAATTTTTTATTTAAGAAAGGATTAGTGAACAAAAGCATAAGGTAGGAGGGGTACAACTCCACACAATCCCCACCACCCAATCCCCATAACCCACCCTCTCCCATGATAGCCTTCCCATTCTCTAGCCCTCTGGGAGCATGGACCCAGGGTCGTTGAGGGTTGCAGAAGGTAGAGGGTCTGGCTTCTGTAATTGCTTCCCCGCTGAACATGGGCGTTGACTGGTCGGTCCATACTCCCAGTCTGCCTCTCTCTTTCCCTAGTAAGGTGTGTCTCTGGGGAAGCTGAGCTCCAGGACACATTGGTGGGGTCTTCAATCCAGGGAAGCCTAGCCAGCATCCTGGTGGCATCTGGAACCTGGTGATTGAAAAGAGAGTTAACATACAAAGCCAAACAATTTGTTGAGCAGTCTTGGATCCCAAGTTTGTAATAGTGGAGAGGAAGTGTTAGGGAGGTACTCACTGCAAGCTCTAGTGTAATCCTGCTTTCAGGTATATATTTTGCAGTAGTTTATGGATACGTGTGCACATACGCTCTCTCGAGTGAGACACTTCTGTGATGATTGTAATACTCTTAGAATTGAAAATAATTTTGATGGTAGTGAAATTGAAGTCATTATAAAGTTAGATACAACAAGCTCAGATTTTTTTTCATGGTTGATTTTAGTCATAACATTTTAGTATTAAAAGTCATATGAACAAATATTTTCAAAAATTAAATTAGTGAAACAAGTTTATAGTAAAAAAAAATCCTTCTTCCTACTTTGTGTTTCAGATGCCAGTCTTAGATAGCTAATGTTAAATGTATTATGTATCAGTTCTCAAAATTTCAGCACCAATATTAGCATCACATCTGATAGAAGTACCAATAATTATTTCCCCATCTTATTTCATGGACTGAATATTTTCCTGTATTTGTGGTGCTGATCTCTCTCCATCATAACTATATAGTATTTGATCACTCTATCTGTCATTGTTGATTACGCTATGTGTCATAGTAATCATCCCCTCAAGTTGAACATCTACATTTCCATTGGATTAGATATTTTAAAAGTTGTTGTTGTAGTTATTGTTGTTGTTACTGATGTCATTGTTATTGGATAGGACAGAGAGAAATGGAGAGAGGAGAGAAAAACAGGGGGAGAGAAAGATAGACATAATACTATAATTAACATTATCATGTAAATAATGTACACATTTTCACATGTATGTTAGACTTCTTAGAAATAGTAATCATGGGAAATTAAAAGGGAACCTTGTGGGTAGATCACAGGACTTGAATACATGAGGCCCCAGCTTTGATTCCTAGGATTGCATGTCATAATGATGCTCTCTTGTCTGTCTTTCCCTCTCTCTTTCTCTCTAAATAAATTAAAGTCTTTGTTTATAAAATAAGTAGAATTGAGTGACCAAGGATATATACCTTTAAAATGGTTAATACATTTACCAAATTATCCCTGTAGCCAAAACAATTTCTAGATGAATGGAAATTTAAATGTGAAAATAAGTACTAGAGAGAAACATAGAAGATATTTCCCTAGCCTTATAGGTAGGGAAAGTATTCATACATATTTTTAAAGTATCCAGAATCCATGAACAAAGAGTTTATCATGCCTTAGTTTCAGCATCTAGAAACAAGGGTTAATTTTTTTTTCATATGTAATTATAACTTAAAAATCCCAACAAAATGAAAGAGTGGATATAGGACAAAGAAAAGGGAATGAAATGGTTTATGAACTTATGAAACAATTTACCCTTACCTAAAAAGAATACAGTAAGTTGCCATCTCTCACCTATTATCATATTTGGCAATATACTTTATTTATGATCATTTATGAAATGATATTTATAGGAGTATAAATAGATGTAATTTTTCCTAAAGACAAATTTGCAGTGTCTAGCAAAACAGATGCTTACTTTGACTCAGTAGTTTCACTTGTAATTTATCCTTCAGATACTGAATGATTATGCAGTAATTTGTGTGATCATATTGAAAGTAAAATTGTTTGACATATAAATAATCAGGAATAACATAGTGCTCATCAATAGACTGCATGAGTAATCTGTAACAGTTATGCAATGAAATAATCTGCAGTCATACATGGAAGTGAACAAGAAAATTTTGACTAGTAATTATGTATATATTTAACCAATATAGATGTGGGGATAATGGATTTTTATAATACTGCTAATTATATGTTTTATGGACATATTATAAATTAACATAAGAAAAATAGGACAACTATACTTTTTGAAGTAGAACAATCTTCAGTATAAACTATTAAGCAAAAAGCACAGGGTTTGAATCATTCTGCAAAACTGGCATTTTGGTTTGTTTTTCACTCAGGTAAAACACATGTTTCACATTCTGACCCTGTTTGCAATGAATCTATAAAGAAAATGAAAAATAGAAACAAAACACTTTAGAAAATATTACCTACCCATACTATGATCATAAATATTTATATTCCATTTTATTTCGTGTCCTTGCTATATAAATTCATTTTAATTCTCCACTAATAGGTCACAAGCTAGAGTCTGAAAATTGTGATGTTCATTATGGTGTACTTGGGGTATTAGTATTAATGTAGCCACATAGTTTTTATGTTTGCATATTCCTAGAATTTCTCTGTGAATAAGAACAATAAAAAAGGATAACAGAGGTTGGAAGTAGATTTTTGTTTCTTGTTTGCTCTTTTGTACCTTTAGAATTTTGTTCCATATGTTTAGTTTTTTTATGTTTAGTTTTTAACCTAATACAATTAAAAAGTAAAT
This sequence comes from Erinaceus europaeus, assembly GCF_950295315.1. Taxonomy (NCBI): domain Eukaryota; kingdom Metazoa; phylum Chordata; class Mammalia; order Eulipotyphla; family Erinaceidae; genus Erinaceus; species Erinaceus europaeus. The sequence continues at coordinate 35,656,119 of NC_080185.1, forward strand.
TAATGAGAATGTTATGACAAGAAAATGTTTCAAAATCACTTGTTATCTATGTCACTTTATAAAATAATTGTTGATTTGCAGTGCTTCTGTAATGTTTTAAAATAAATGAAAGAAAAACTTTTTTTATTTTATTTTATTTTATTTATAAAAAGGAAACACTGACAAAACCATAGGATAAGAGGGGTACAACTCCAGACAATTCCCACCACCAGAACTCCATATCCCATCCCCTCCCCTGATAGATTTCCTATTTTTTTTTAATTTAAGAAAGGAGACATTAACAAAACCATAGAATAAGAGGGGTACACTATGCAGCTATCAAGAACAATGAACCCACCCACTCTGACCCATCTTGGTCTGAGCAAGAAGGAATTATGTTAAGTGAGCTAAGTCAGAAAGATAAAGATGAGTATGGGATGATCCCACTCATCAACAGAAGTTGAGTAAGAAGATCTAAAAGGGAAACTAAAAGCAGGACCTGACCAAATTGTAAGTAGGGCACCAAAGTAAAAACCCTGTGGTGAGGGGTAGACATGCAGCTTCCTGAAGGCCCAGTGGGAGGGTGGGAGTGGGTGGGAGGGATGGGACACAGTCTTTTGGTGGTGGGATTGGTGTTTAAGTACACTCCTAGTAAAATGTAGTCATATAAATCACTAATATACGAGAGGGGGGAATTAATTGTATGCCTCGAAGTTTTTCAAAACACAAAGTGAATCTTTTTAATAAAATCATCAGTTTAATAAAGGCTGTGTAATTGATATGCAGACTCTCTCAAGTCTAGACCAAGTAGATCAGAAGCAACCAATAGCACAGCTATATACAAGATACTGGGTACTGTACAGCAAACCTTAACAAAAGGACTTTTCAAAGTTAACCTAATTACCAAATAATGTGATGATAACATTAACTATCGATTGTCTTTTTGAACCCTAAGACAGCAGGAACCTCACATCTCCACTATAGAGCCTCTACTTCCCCCAGTCCTAGAACCATTGTATAGGGCCCACTTTCCTGTATGCCTCTCCCAATCCATAGCAAACAATATTGCATCTGCCGATCACAACGTAACCAACACAATGATTGCCACCTCAACATGCTTCACTTCAGACCGTGTCCAGAGACTTCACCTGTGGAATGACAACCCTTCAGCTTCATTACTAGGGTGAGACCTTTCCTTTCATAGTATACTCTAATTCCATCTCAGGTGGTTCACTTTCTAACAAAGTCCCAAAACCTAGATATACACCAGTTTCTGTGAGAGAGAGCATATGTTCACACGTATCTGTAAACTACTGCAAAATATATACCTGAAAGCAGAAGTACACTAGAGTTTGCAGTGAGTACCCCCCTAACACTTCCTCTCCACTATTCCAAGCTTTGGGTCCATGATTGCTCAACAATTTTTTTGGCTTCGTATGTTAACTCTCTTTTCAGTCACCAGGTTCCAGATGCCGTCAGGATGCTGGCCAGGCTTCCCTGGACTGAAGACCCCACCAATGTGTCCTGGAGCTCCGCTTCCCCAGAGACCCATCCTTCTAGGGAAAGAGAGAGGCAGACTGGGAGTATGGACCGACCAGTCAACGCCCATGTTCAGCGGGGAAGCAATTACAGAAGCCAGACCTTCTACCTTCTGCAACCCACAATGAGCCTGGGTCCATGCTCCCAGAGGGATAGAGAATGGGAAAGCTATCAGGGGAGGGGGTGGGATATGGAGATTGGGTGGTGGGAATTGTGTGGAATTGTACCCCTCCTACCCTATGGTTTTGTTTATTAATCCTTTCTTAAATAAAAAAGAAAAAAAAAAAGAAAACCAAAAAAAAAAAAAAAAAGAATAAGAGGGGTACAATTCCGCACAATTCCCATAACCCGATCTCCATATCCCATCCCCTCCCCTGATAGCCTTCCAATTCTCTATCTCTGGGAGTATGTATCCAGGGTTCTTGTGGGTTGCAGAGGGTCAAAGGTCTGTCTTCTGTAATTGCTTCCCCGCTGAACATGGGCATTGACTGGTTGATCCATACTCCCAGTCTACCTCTCTCTTTCCCTAGTAGGGTGGGGCTCTGAGGAAGTGGAGCTCCAGTACACATTGATGGGATCATCTGTCCAGGGAAGTCTGATCAGCATCTTGCTGGCATCCAGAACCTGGTGGCTGAAAAGAGAGTTAATATACAAAGCCAAACAAATTGTTGAACAATCATGGACCTAAAAACTGGAATAGTGCAGATGAAGTGTTGGGTGGTATTCCCTGCATGCTCTTGTGTACTTCTACTTTCAGGTATATATTTTCCCCCTAGTTTATGGGCATGTGTGAACCTATGCTATATCTCAGGGGACCTGGACTATATCTAGGTTTGGGGAATTTATTGGGGAGTGGAACACCTGGAATGGAGAACACTATGAAAGGAAAGGTCTCACCAGAGTGATGAAGCTGAAGGGTTGTCATTCCACACCTGAAGTCTCTGGTCACAGTCTGAAGTGAAGCATGTTGGGGTGGCACTTGGTGCATTGATTAAGTTGCGATCCACGGATGCAATATTATTTGATTTGAATTGAGAACAGCATGCAGAAAAGTGGGTCCCACCCTAAGGTTCCAGGACTGGGAGAAATATAGGCTCTATAGTGGAAATGTGAGGTTCCTGTTGTTGTAGGGTTCAAGAAGAAAATGGATGGTTATTGTTATCGTCACATTATTTGGTGATAGGGTTAACTTTGGAAAGTCCCTTTTATAGTGTTTGGGGTATAATACCCAGCATCTTGTATATCTGTGCTACCAGTTGCTTCTGTTCTCCCTGGTCTAGGCTTTAAGGAGAGACACATATCAAAGACAGCCTATGTATTAAAAAGATTCAGTCTGTGTTTTAAGAAGTTCTAGACATATCATCAGTTTTTCGCCTCTCATATTAATTAAATAGTGGTTTATATGTTTACACTTTAATAAAACATTTTAAAAAGCTTTCAAAGTAAAGGAAACTAAGAAAAAACACAGAATTATAAAATACTCCCTCTATGGCAACTGTAGTTTTAACTATTGATTTGCTTTAACACAACTTTTTCAATGTGTGTTCCTTCTAAAAATAAAGTGAACAACAAATCTATTGGACTGAGAAATTTTTTTTTGCTTTTTACATTACTAGGTTTTATGTATAGACATTAAGTTTACTGAATTGGACCATGAGAACTGTGTATTTCAGCAAAATTTCTTTTTGTCTTAACTTCCTTCAAATGAATATTCATGTTAATAAAAACAATTTAAGCAAACTATCTTTGAAACAATGTACAAAACACACACACATTTTTGTCTACCTTTGCTTAGGCGAACTAGGTGAGAGGTGACAAGAAAGTCAGCAGACTTTCGCTGAGCCATTTGAATTTTGAACCATGAAAAAAACCTTTCTGTTCTAGAAATTAATCATAAATAGTACCAGCACTTAAGTAAAACAAAACAAAACAAAAAGCTTTGGAAAAACAAAGAACAACAAAAAAGAAGATAGTTCTCTTCCTTCCCTGTCCCTACTCCCAACCTCCACCCTATTGTTCTTCAGAAGCATGTACTTCAGGCTCTTTTAGTTGCTTCTTCTTGTACTTCACCTCATGTTTATAAATAAGATGCTCTTAATTTCCAACTATGGTAGTTGAGGGTTTAGTTATCTTATAGAGCACGACAGTCGACTTCTTCCTCTTCTCAGTATAGTATAGCATATTTTTGTTTAACAAAAAGCCAATGTAAATATTGTTCATTGGAGAGTCGTGTGGTTCTGATGTATTTCCTTTTTCTTACAATCTTCTGCTTTTTTCCCAGTGTTTTATGTGCATAATTTCTTTTAAGTGTGGATTGAAGTTACATTATGTTAAAACATTATGAGTTCCAAATGCAAATTCACGTAAATCTCTGTCTCTATATACATTATGTTCACCATTGAAAGTTCATTTCTATTCTTCTTCATGCATTTGACATATACTAATGGATTAAGCCCCACACCCTGCCCCCTTCCCACTTGCTTCTTTCCGATAACCACTAATTAATCTTAGAATATTCTAAACATTAAGTTTGTTTTATTTTGTTTATTCATTTCTTTTTTTTTAATTTATTTATTTTTTTTAATTTTTTTTAATTTTTTTTTTATTTAAGAAAGGATTAATTAACAAAACCATAGGGTAGGAGGGGTACAACTCCACACAATTCCCACCACCCAATCTCCATATCCCACCCCCTCCCCTGATAGCTTTCCCATTTTCTATCCCTCTGGGAGCATGGACCCAGGGTCATTGAGGGTTGCAGAAGGTAGAAGGTCTGGCTTCTGTAATTGCTTCCTCGCTGAACATGGGCGTTGACTGGTCGGTCCATACTCCCAGTCTGCCTCTCTCTTTCCCTAGTAGGATGGGTCTCTGGGGAAGCTGAGCTCCAGGACACATTGGTGGTGTCTTCAATCCAGGGAAGTCTGGCCGGCATCCTGATGACACCTGGAACCTGGTGACTAAAAAGAGAGTTAACATACAAAGCCAAACAAATTGTTGAGCAATCATGGACCCAAAGCTTGGAAAAGTGGAGAGGAAGTATTAGGGAGGTACTCACTGCAAACTCTAGTATACTTCTGCTTTCTTACTTTGGTGCCATACTCCAAACTCAGTCAATTTCTGCTTTGCGTTTCTACTTCTTTTTTTTTTTTTTACATGCATAACATTCCCCAGATTCCCATTTAGCAATACAACCCCCACTATTTCATTCATCATTTTTCATGGACCTGTATTCTCCCCACCCACCCACCCACCCCAGAGTCTTTTACTTTGGTGTAATACTCCAATTCCATTTCAGGTTCGACTTGTGTTTTCTTTTCTAATCTTGTTTTTCAACTTCGGCCTGAGAGTGAGATCATCCCATATTCATCCTTCTGTTTCTGACTTATTTCACTCAACATGATTTTTTCAAGGTCCATCCAAGACTTTTTAATGTGCTAAATATGAATGGAATCCCTAGTAAGTCTCGTTCAGATTGTCATTCTTAAATAAGAACCTCATATGTGGAACAGACTATATGCTCTGATTCATGAAGAAAACTGTGCATTGTGTTCAAGTTCCTGTGTCACAGTGGAAGCCAAGCATGAATGTATTATTATTCAGTGGATCAGCAGTTTTATGTTCCAAAATTGTCTGCCCAATTTTGCAATTGTAAAAAAAAAGACATCTCTGAGTTTCAAAGCTTTCATGTAATATGTACCATGTCATTTTGCTTAGAAACCCAAAACACGCATTTTTCATCTAATAATTTCAAGGGTATATACATAATTGTATTTCAATGAACAAATTAATATTATATTAAGTGGTTGATTTGAAATTGTATTTCTTTATTTACCAAATGACATATTTTAGCTTTAAAAATATTGTTATAGTGTCTAGAAATGTGTGCATAAATTCTTTTCTTTAACTGTTCAGTGTTTTCAATTGAACAATTAGTATTTTGAAGATATCTATTCCATTATTCCTTGAAAAGTTTATATTTGCTGAAATAATTTAACTAGCTAGATTGAGTGGTGGGCACAATTCTTCTGTGTAAAAGTTTAATAGCTTTCACTTTGAGAAAATTAACAACCTTAGGAAATGATCCAAAAGATTCCCTTCTATCGCATGTTGTATATACTGGAGTTACCATAATTAAACAGGTCCAAAGCAAAAGAAGTGTAAAGCTAAGGGAATATATATCCCATTTCTTATTGATCTTTCTCCAGATAGGAGGAATGTCCTTGCTCCTTTTTCTTTTTTTTTTTTTTCTTTTTTTTTTCTTGCTCCTTTTTCATGTTTAATCCTTATCTCCTTTAAGTCTGTGTTCATATTTCTCCTTCTCAGTAAGGACTACTCTGACACATTCATTCTATTGGGTTTTCATAATCATCATGGTGCATTTTTACATAGACAAACAGGAAAATACAACATAGCCAGGTGGAGGCAACCTGGGTGTGCACACATGTTACAGGAAAATACATCCTACTATTTCCAACAACCCAATATGTAATGCTGTAGCTTTCATCCCTAGCCCTGAACTCTCAATACCCTTTAGCATGTTCTGTTTTATTTTCTTTCATTCTTTGTTTCTTTCTATATTCTTCTTCACATTCTTGTCTGCCTTACTCAATGAAATATTTAAAGCTCCTAAAATAACCTTGTATACAAATAGTTTTAAATGTTTAAACACAAAATATATAATTCTTGATATATATTTACTATTGAATGTAATAAAATAAATACTTAATTGACATGAACTATTATTTAGTTTTATTACTTTATTCATCTTGTATAGAGAGAAATTTAGAGTTAAGGGAGAGTGAAAGACACCAGCAGCACTGTTTTACTGCTTGTGAGGCTTCCTCCCTGCAGTTGAGGACCAGGACTTGAACATAGATCCTTTCACACTATAATATGTGTTTTCTACCAGGTCCACCACCACCTGGTCCTCAAATGATTACTTATTCCATAATTGTTATTTAGTACTTTATCTATATATATATATATATATTAAATTTATTCAATAGATATAGAGAAAAATAGAGAGGGGCAGGGGAGATAAATAGGGAGAAAGAGAGAAACCTGCAGGACTGTTTTTACCACTTGTGAAGTTTTCCTCTCTGCAGGTGGGAACTCGAGTACGTGCGCACTTAACCAGGTTTGCTACTGCTTGGTCCCAAGACTATCTATATGCATAACCTACTTTGGGGCCTGAATGACTTGGTCAGTCGGGTGAACAAAATCGATAATTTTTAACTCTTATGAATCTGTCAAACCTATTTTTCTGGTGTCCTAGGTTAATTTATTTCCTTCTTGTGATGACTTTACTTTTTTTTTTTTTTTTTTTTTTTTGCATCCTGGGTTATTGCTGGACTTGGTGCCTGCACCGGGAATCCACTGCTCCTGGAGGCTATTTTTCCCCTTTATGCCCTTGTTGTTTGACGTTGTTGTGGTTATTATTATTGTCATTATTGATGTAGTTTTTGTTGGATAGGACAAAGAGAAATGGAGAGAGGAGGGGAAGACAGAGAGGAGGAGAGAAAGACAGACACCTGAAGACCTGCTTCACTGCCTGTGAAGCGACCCCCCTGCAGGTGAGGAGCCAGGGCTCCAGCCAGGATCCTTATGCTGGTCCTTGCGCTTTGTACTTTGTGCACTTAACCCGTTGGGATACTGCCCGACCTCAAACTTTACTACCTTTTATAAGCAAATAATCTAACAAATTTTTGCATGGGAAACAACTGTGAGTTATATGCCAAATCAATGCATGTAAACATAAATGTATTCTATCACAATTAGACTATAAAGGGGCCAGGTGGTGGTGCACCTGGTTGAGTACACATGTCACAAATAGACTATAAGTCAAATGAATATTGTATAGTCATACAATATTTTATACTATTTAATACTTTATAGTCAGTGCAGTTCATTTTAAGACTAATAAGTAGCAAATATCAATAGACTTAGTGTCCACACATAAATAAACAAGCATATACATGTATCTTTTTGAGTGATTTATGAAAATAGGCAAGTTAATCAAAATTGTCAAATAAGTTGATTTAACACAATGCCTACATTGATATATTGTCTGATTGAATTGCATCATCATTAAAGTGGAAATTATTGAACCTTTTGTGTATAAAGATAATGTCATAGATTATCAGATAGCAGTTCAATTGTTTTTTTTTCTTTTTAGAAAGCATTCTAAGTAGAACTGATCAGCCAAGTCAATCAAAATTATCAAGAAATGTGACTCTTCAGGACAAAAAAAAACCCTAAAGTAAGATTAAAATTAAAATATGACTAAGAAGTGGCCTGGTCATGGTGCACCTGGTTGAGCACACATGTTACAATGCACAAGGACCCTACTTTGAGCCCCCAGCCCCCACCTGCAGGAGAAATGCTTTGCAAGTGGTGAAACAGTGTTTCAGGTGTCTCTCTGTCTCTCTCCCTCCCTATCTCCTCCTTCCCTCTTGATTTTGGGCTGTCTCTAGCTAATAAATAACGATTTTTAAAAAATTAAAAATTACTAAGAAGATGTTAAAGTGGAATTTTACTAATCCAGAGTCATGCCAGAATTTTAGTAAATGTCTAAATGTTGAAAAACTGTTAAATCAAAGTTTCCGTTTTAGTCTTGAACAAGTCATAAACCCATCTAATCATGGCATTTCCACCAGTCCTCCTGTACTTCTTGGTGTCAAAACGAAACCACAATTGGCATTGAGGTAACCTAGCAAGAAAAAGCAAACAAAAAAACAACAACAAAATTAAGCAAAATAGTCACAAAAAATGGTCAACAAATTATTGATTAAATATTTGATATGTATAAAATATTCTTGCCCTGAACATATGTGGGTAAATTATTTTAACCTTCATTATTGTTTTAGACATGAATTTATAAGATACCTGTATAAATGCATAGAGTTTGCATAGAAAGCAATAAATATTTGAGGAATAATTTTGTATCTTTTCCATCACATGTAGTTTTGTCCTGAAGCTCTGTCATTTATACATCGAACTAATACTGTCAGTTTTATCAGCTTCAGTCACAAGGTTTACCAAGATGTTTCTGTTTTATTTAGCATTTCTAAGCAGTTGTCTAGAACTATAGTCACGAGTCTGCTAAATTGAGCAATCATTTGGATTTTTTTATCATATTCTCCTAAGAACCATAATTTTATGAAAAGAAATTAGCTCAAAGTAAACCTTAGCAGAAAAGTGGTTTCCTGTGATAATAGCTTGCCTCTAACGAAGAGGTTGATCTTTACCTACAAGAACTAGTAAGAATGATTTGTACATACTTTCTAATATGCTGCAACTTGAGCCTATGAGACTTAGAAATAAAGAAATACTTTGCTTTCCAACAAGTTAGGTTTCCCTTGTTCCAGACTGAATTAGTGTAAGTAAAATAGAAAGCAGGGCCCTAGCAAATCAATAGTGCATTGGTAGTAAACGGGAAAATACTGACAAATTATCCTTTTAGGCTTTCGTGAAGTTTAATCTAAACCTCGTTTTCTCCTGACAGTATAAGAGAGAAGAGAGTAATTTATTATGCATTCCTTATATGGATGAAAAAGGACTGCTGCTTGCTCACTGTTCTCTTTCACTCTACATGTCAGTTCAGTTGTTGTTTTAACCCAGAAAGTAATTCTCTAATAATGTGTTTAGAGGTCTTGTAACTTTAATATACATTGGTGCTTCCTTATTAAGGTGTATTTGTGTACTTGCTAGCTTATTTAAGAATTTAGATTTTGGGGCTGGGCTATAGTGCAGCCGGTTAAGCTTACATGGCACCAAGCGCATGGACCAGTGTTAAGGGTTCAGGTTAGAGCCCCGGTTCCCTACCTGTGGTGGGGTGGGGAGAGTCGCTTTACAAACTCCCCCTCTTTCTTCCCCATCTCTCTCGATTTCTCTCTGCCCTATAAAACAAGTATAGCACTAACAACAATAACAACAACAAGGGCAACAAAATGGGAAAAAATGGCCTCCAGGAGCAGTGGATTCTTAGTGCAGGCACCAAGTCCCAGTGATAACCCTGAAGGCAATAAAAAAATGTAGATTTTGAAATGCTCTGATGAAATTCAGGTGTCTCTCCTTATTGGTATGAGTCATGTTTCTAAAACCCTGAATGGCGATCATTCGATGGTTTTAGCTGTTCTGAGAAACCACTTATAGATAGGATTGTTGTTAAAAATCTAGTCACTTCATAATGGGAAAATTATCCTGTCTCAAAATCTACGATTTTTCATAACCTAGACGTTCTGCTTTGTTGGGTTAAGGTGCACCCTGTTACTAGTTCAAATAAAACTCTTTAAAGGAAAGGAGAGGGCTGGGGAGATAGCATAATAGTTATGCAAAATAACTTTCATGCCTGGAGCTCTGTGGTCCCATGTTTAACACCACCATAAACCAGAGCTGAGCAGTGCTTTGTTCCTATCTTTCTCATGAAATTTATTTATTTATTTATTTATAGTAAGTAAAGGAAAGGGGAAATTTTTAGTTTCTGAAGGAAATACATTTAGTGTTGTGTCTTTCAGATCCGATCTTATAATTTTTAATTTATTAGTCATTTAACTTTTATTCTATATGATAGGTGTGAACTAAAATATGCAAGCTTGTGTGGTAGATAAATTAGGTCAGCATTTTTTTTCATATTTTTCTGTTAAATAAATTAGTCATTTATGAAAAATGTGTTGTCACATTTTTCATTATGCATGTGATAACATACCATGTTTAATTAACCCAAGGGGGATATATGCTTAAGAAAAGCAAATACTTGCTCCAGGCAGAATCATTTCTTAAGATACTGCATTATGGGGGGTCGGGCGGTAGCGCAGTGGGTTAAGCGCAAGTGGCACAAGTGCAGTGACCAGCATAAGGATCCTGGTTCGAGCCCCCGGCTTCCCACCTGCAGGGGAGTCGCTTCACAGGTGGTGAGGCGGATCTGCAGGTGTCCATCTTTCTCTCCCCCCCTGTCTTCCCCTCTTCTCTCCGTTTCTCTGTCCTATCCAACAACAAATGACATCAATAACAGAAATAACCACAACAAGGGCAACAAAAGAGGGGGGGAGGCCTCCAGGAGCAGAGGATTCATGGTGCAGGCACCTAGCCCCAATAACCTTGGAGGAAATAAATAAATAAATAATAAATAAATAAAAGATACTGCATTATGAACAATATTTAAAATATGGGTTCTATGTATCCCATGTATTTTTCAAAACTGAAAACTTTTATATTAAATATCTCAACATATACCATTAGATGAATAGCAATTTATTCTTAAACGTCCATATTTTAGGGGTTGTATACATATTAATTAGGAGTAAATATTTTCCTACATAAGATACCCAAACTATACTAAATATTTAACATATATTTAATTTCTCATCTAGACTCCATAAATATTTAAATTCCAGGTACCTCCAGACAAAAGATTTTAATTAAGTTGGAAATCTTGGAAATATTTATAAACAGATTTTATTAAGAAGCTCATTCACATTTATTTTTTTATTGGAAACTTTTTTAAAGAATTTATTTATTTTTTCATGAGAAAGATAGGAGGAGAGAAAGAACCAGACATCACTCTGGTATGTGTGCTTCCGGGGATTGAATTCGGGACCTCATAGTTGAAAATCCAATGCTTTATGCACTGCGCCACCTCCTGTACCACCACATTTAGTTTGACTGGCTCTGAATGAAAATAAATTCTTTTGGAAAACATTTTTGAAAGTGGAAAAATGTACTAATAATATATGATTAGACTATTAAATATAAAGATTGCTATCTTAATCTGCTATATACCAAACCATTGTGACAACATTTCTCTATATAATTATCAGCATGTTGTATATGCTCCTGAGTTAAAAAGAGAAAAGAATCAATCTTCTATCTTAAACGTATTTAACAACAATGTATAAATTTTATTTTCATCAGATATTGTATGGAACAGTTACCATTTGAGGAGCATTTCTAAATTACTAAGCATTTGTTAAAGGAGAGATAGGGTATGTGAGGAGAGATCAGGATTACAAACAAATGTCAGAGGGGATCTTCTTTTTAGCACTTTGCTTACTTAGACCTAACGGTGCTGATAAAAGTAATACTGATGGTATTATTAGTCTATCTCTCTATATCTAATCCAATTGACCTGAATAAGATCAATATTTTTTCCCAATATTCAAGACAACCAATCACCATGGGTTTGACTGGATCAATGCATGGTTAATCTAATTCATTTGTTAAGATTAAAGAATAGGAAAGCTATCAGGAGGGTATGGGATACGGAGTTCTGGTGGTGGGAACTGTGTGGAGTTGTACCCCTCTTATCCTATGGTTTTGTCAATGTTTCCTTTTTATAAATAAATAAATAAAGATTACTCAAATAGACCACACTTATTGAAACTCAAATGCAGGTAGTAGGTAGTTGACAAGTATGGCAATAGTTCTATAACAGCAAGACCAAGTGCTTCCTATAAGTCATTATTTATGTTCAGAATTAAAAGTCACTTCAAGAGTCTAGAGGATATAAGTAGAAAAAGTGTTTGTGAAGTTTAAAGTGAACACATCTGTAAACATGTACAACAGTTTATTTTAACACTCCAGTTCACTTGTTTAACAGGAATCTGCCAAGAATCTAGCATTTGCAAAGGACAACAGACTCAGAAATTATTAATTAGACATTCTCATTGACTATGAGGAGTTCATTATCAGTTGACAGAGTAGGACTTAATAAGTAAATAAATACAGTGTGATATATTAAGTTTTATAATAGGGACGTGCAAAATGTTTGCAGTGCAATGAAAGCATACAACATGAAGTAACAAACTGGAAAACTCTGGGTAATCTTCAGGTAGAAGATGGTATTTGAAGTATGGATATAGATTAGTCAAGAAGAAAAGAAAAGAAAGGACATTCAGGAAGAGTTAGCAATATTCATGGACACAAAGGTGTTAAAGGACATATTCTATTGATAGAAATTGAGTTAAGTGGGGAGTTGGGCGGTTGCGCAGTGGGTTAAGCACATGTGGCACAAAGTGCAAGGACCGGCATAAGGATCCTAGTTCGAGCCCCAGATCCCCACCTGCAGGGAAGTCGCTTCACAAGCGGTGAAGCAAGCCTACAGGTGTCTATGTTTCTCTCCTCCTCTCTGTCTTCCCCTCCTCTCTACATTTCTCTCTATCCTATCCAACAACGATGACATCAATAACAACAACAATAATAACTACAACAACAATAAAAGACAACAACGGCAACAAAAGGGAATAAATAAATATTAAAATAAGAAATTGAGTCTAGTTAGTAGAATGCTAACAGAGACAGATAATACATAATATTTCAGCATAATTTGAGGCCAGTTTTAAGGAGCCTTGTATGACATTTTAAAGATTTTGTTTTTTGCCTGAAAATGTAAAACCGCCAATTTATATGTCATTGTGATAAGATGTGTACTTTAGAAAAACAGTCGTTATGCCATCACAGCCTAAGATAAGTTAAATAAGGTAAGGAGTCTTTTGCTAGTCAAAGAAATTCATTGAACAACTACTATTTATCAAGTAAGTGGTTGAAATAAAAACATCATTAAATCAGTTTCTACAGTACAAAAAAGATTGATAGAAAGACAGTCAGGGGCCAGGTGGTGATGCACCTGTTTAAGTGCACACATTATAGTGCACAAGGACCTGGGTTCAAGACCCTGGTCCCCACCTGGAGGGGGAAGCTTCATGAGTGGTATAGCAGGACTGCAGGTGTCTCTCTGTCTCTTTCCCTCTCTACTACCCCTCCTCTCTCGATTGTTCTCTGTCTCTAATAATAAATAAATATAAAAAAGAAAGACAGCCATACCAAGTACTGAAACTCAGTGCAATATGTCCCATACAATAATTACATCCAAAATGTAAGAAGTATACAAAGGAAATAATGAATTAAGTTATCTTGAAGAAATCACCAAAGGCTTCACAGAGCATAGGGGACAACTGATCTAAGAATGAAAGGAGAAGCTAGGAATTCGTCACATGCTCAGAGAACAAAGACATTTTGTCAGAAGGGAAATACTGGATGTGATTTTCATTTTTTGGAAAGGCAGAACTGCAACTTAACATTTCTGAAAACACAAATATAAGAAGAATAGGAAATAGAATAACTGTATGTCTGCACAATAGTGGATGGAGAAAGGCTGTCAACTGTTGTAATGATGGAGGACAGGAAGATGCTTGGAGATTACTAGTTTTCAGACAAAGCAAAGCAGTTGACTCACTCTGTGAAATAAAACCAGTAATCTTTTATCTAGAAAAATGAGGATAGTGTCTCTAGTCTGTAGAAATTTCTATGGGCTAAAACGAATAGGAATCTGAAGAGAAAACACATACATCATATTTGCAGTAATCATCTTGTGGAAAGATAAGAAACTGAAGTCTAAGTAACCCTAGGACTTCCAATATTAACTGATTAGAGATATATACAAGCTGAAATTGGCTAACAAAATAGCTTACTTGGATAGTGTGCTGCTTTTCCAAGCATGTGACCCAGGTTTGAGCCTTAGCCCCAGCACACTGAAGGAAGCTGTGATGCTGTGGTATTTGTCACTCTCTCTTCTCTGTCTGTCTAACTCCTTTTGAAAAAAAAATCTTATCTGAAAAATCAGCCTGGAGTGGTGAAGCCACAAGGACAAAAAAGAAATACAGGTCATGACATGTGAATCAGGCAAGTTATCTAGGGTATAATCTCGGGTTTCGAGATTTTACACAAAAAGTCTTTTTTTCCTTTTTTAAAAAAATTAATTATTTACTTGTTATTGGATAGAGACAGAGAAAATTGAGAGGGGAAAGGGAGATAGAGAGGGAAAGATACAGAGAAACACCTGCAGCCCAGCTTCACCACTTGTGAAGCTTTCTCCCTGCAGGTGGGGATCAGGGACTTGAACCTGGGTCCTTGTGCACTGTAATGTGTGCACTGAACCAGGCAAACCCCCACCTGGCCCATACAAAAAAAAAGTCTTTAAAGTCCATGCCCTAGCATCCTCCCTTTGTCTCTCTCTATTACCAGTTCTCAATACGTGTTAAAACACAGCTAATACTTTTTAATTTTTTAAAAATTGATTCCCTTTTGTTGCCCTTGTTTTAGCATTGGATCGGCCTTCTTGTGGTGCATCCCGTGAGTACCCATTTATTGGGGAAACTGACGATCCTTCCTAGCTGACTGAATCCACATGGATACCAGTCACTTTCAAAGCCAGCAACAAGCAGACATCAGGCTCAACCTGACGCTGTTGACTGGCTACGGAAGAAGGGCAAACGCTAGAAAAAGAATTGTTGTTGTTCTTGATGCTGTCATTGTTGGATAGGACAGATAGAAATGAATATAGGAGGGGAAGTCACAGAGGGGGAGAGAAAGATAGGCACCTGTAGACCTGCTTCACCACTTGTGAAGCGACTCCCCTACAGGTGGGGAACCAGGGGCTCGAACCAGGATCCTCACGCCAGTCCTTGCACTTTGCGCCACCTCTCCTTAACCTGCTGTACTACTGCCCGACTCCCAATGTTTTTTATAAATAATAAATATGACCCATAGGGATTGTTTTTTTTTTAGCCTCTGGGGTTACTGCTGGGGTTCGGTGCCTGCACAAGTCCACTGCTCCAGGAGGCCACCTTTTCCCATTTGTTGCCCTTGTTTATCGTTGGTGTTGTTGTCAATATTATTGTTATTGCTGTCGTTGTTGTTCGATAGGACAGAAAGAAATTGAGAGAGGAGGAGAAAACAGAGAGGAGGAGAGAAAGATGGAACACACACACACACACACACACACACACACACACACACACACACACACACAATGTGGGGATCCGGGACTCGAACCGGGATCCTTATGCCTGTCTTTGCGCTTTTTTTTTTTATAAGAAAGGATTAATTAACAAAACCATAGGGTAGGAGGGGTACAACTCCACACAGTTCCCACCACCCAATTTCCATATCCCACCCCCACCGCTGATAGCTTTCCCATTCTCCATACCTCTGGGAGCATGGACCCAGGGTCATTGTGGGTTGCAGAAGGTAGAAGGTCTGGCTTCTGTAACTGCTTCCCCACTGAACATGGGCGTTGACTGGTCGGTCCATACTCCCAGTCTGCCTCTCTCTTTCCCTAGAAGGATGGGTCTCTGGGGAAGCGGAGCTCCAAGACACATTGGTGGGGTCTTCAGTCCAGGGAAGCCTGGCCAGCATCCTGACGGCATCTGGAACCTGGTGACTGAAAAGAGAGTTAACATACAAAGCCAAACAAATTGTTGAGCAATCATGGACCCAAAGCATGGAATAGTGGAGAGGAAGTGTTAGGGAGGTACTCACTGCAAACTCTAGTGTACTTCTGCTTTCAGGTATATATATATTTTGCAGTAGTTTATAGATACATGTGAACATATGCTCTCTCTCACAGAAACTGGTGTATATCTAGGTTTTGGGACTTTGTTAGAAAGTGAACCACCTGAGATGAAATTAGAGTATACTATGAAAGGAAAGGTCTCACCCGAGTAATGAAGCTGAAGGGTTGTCATTCCACATGTGAAGTCTCGGGACACAGTCTGAAGTGAAGCATGTTGAGGTGGCAATCGTTGCGTTGGTTAGGTTATGATCGGTGGATGCAATATTATTTGATACGGATTGGGAGAGGCATACAGGAAAGTGGGCCCTATCCAAGGATATGTGGAGATGTGAGGTTCCTGCTATCTTAGGGTTCAAAAAGACAATCGATAGTTAATGTTATCATCACATTATTTGGTAATTGGGTTAACTTTGAAAAGTCCTTTTGTTAGGGTTTGCTGTACAGTACCCAGTATCTTGTATATAGCTGTGCTATTGGATGCTTCTGATCTACTTGATTTAGGCTTTTGAGAGAGTCCGCATATCAAATACACAGCCTATATATTAAAGTGATTCAGTTTGTGTTTTGAAAAACTTTGAGACATACAATTGATTTTCCCCCTCTCAAATTAATTAACTAGTGATTTATATGTCTACATTTTTCTAGGAGTGTACATAAACACCATTCCCACCACCAAAAGACTGTGACCCATCCCTCCCACCCACTCCCACCACCCCACTGGCCCAGGAAGCTGCATGTCTACCCCTGACCAGAGGGTTTTTACTTTGGTGCCCTACTTGCAGTTTGGTCAGGTCCTGCTTTTAGTTTCCCTTTCAGATCTTCTTAGTCACCTTCTGTTGATGAGTGGGATCTTCCCATACTCATCATTATCTTTCTGATTTAGCTCACTTAACATAATTCCTTCTAGCTCTGTCCAAGATGGGTCAGAGAATGTGGGTTCATTGTTCTTGATAGCTGCATAGTATTCCATTGTGTATATATATCACAGCTTTCTCAGCCACTCATCTGTTGTTGGGCACCTGGGTTGCTTCCAGGTTGTAGCTATTATAAATTGTGCTGCTATGAACATAGGCATACACACGTCTTTTTGGTTGGGCGTTATGGAGTCCTTGGGGTATAACCCCAGGAGAGGAATTACTGGATCACATGGAAGGTCCATGTCTAGCCTTCTGAGAGTTTTCCAGATTGCTCTCCACAGAGGCTGTACCAATTTACATTCCCACCAGCAATGTAAAAGGGTTCCTCTGTCCCCACATCCTCTCCAACATTTGTTGCTGCTGTCCTTTTCGATGTATGCCATTCTTACATGAGTGAAGTGGTATCTTAGTGTTGTCTTAATTTGCATTTCTCTGAAAATCAGTGACCTAGAGCAGGTTTTCATATGTTTGTTAGCCTTTCGGATCTCCTCTGTAGTGAATGTTTTGTTCATATCCTCTGCCCATTTTTGGATGGGGTCATTTGCTTTTTTGGTGCTAAGTTTGCTGAGCTCTTTATATATTTTGCTGATTAGTTTCCTGTCTGATTAATGGCATGTGAAGATCTTCTCCCATTCAGTGACGGGTCTCTTTGTTTGTTTAATAGTTTCTTTGGATGTGCAGAAGCTTTTCAATTTGATGTAGTCCCATTGGTTTGTTTCGGCTTTAGTCTTCCTTGCAATTGGGTTTGATTCATCAAAGATGTCCTTGAGGGATAGGTGGGAAAGTGTTTTACCAATGTTATCCTCTAAGTATTTGATTGTTTCTGGTCTGACCTCTTGGTCTTTGATCCATTTGGAGTTGATTTTTGTTTCTGGTGAGATAAAGTGGTTCAATTTTAATCTTCTGCATGTTACAACCCAGTTTTCCCAGCAACATTTATTGAAGAGAGATTCCTTTTTCCATTTAATCCTTTGGGCCCCCTTATCAAAGATTAGATGTCCATAGGTGTGGGGATTTAGTTCTGGGATTTCACTTCTGTTCCACTGGTCTGTGTGCCTATTTTTGTTCCAGTACCATGCTGTTTTGATGATGATGGCTTTATAATATAGTTTAAGGTCTGGGAGTGTGATGCCTCCATTTCTGTTTCTTTTCCTCAAGATGGTTTTGGCAATTCTAGGTGTTTTCATGTTCCAGATAAATGATTGTAGTGTTTGTTCTATTCTCTTAAAGAAGCTTGGTGGAACTTTGATGGATATTGCAGTAAATTTGTATATGGCTCTGGGGAGAATATTCATTTTGATGATATTTATTCTTCCAATCCATGAGCATGGGATATCTTTCCATTTCTTGGTATCAGTTTCTATTTCCTTGTGTAGCAACTCATAGTTTTCTGCATACAAGTCTTTCACTTCTTTGGTCAACTTTATTCCTAGGTATTTGATTGATTTTGCTGAAACAGTAAATGGGAGTGATTTCTGGATGTCTTCTTCTTCAGATTTAGTGTTTGCATAAAGAAATGCCACTGATTTTTGTACATTGATTTTGTAGCCTGATACCTTGCTATATTGCCTAATAACTTCCAGTAATTTTCTGCTCGATTCTTTAGGTTTTTCTATATATACTATCATATCATCTGCAAATAGTGAGAGCTTGACTTCTTCCCTTCCAATCTGTATTCTTTTGATTTCTTTCTCTTGCCTGATTGCTATGGCAAGAACTTCCAATACTATGTTGAAGAGTAACGGTGACAGTGGACAGCCCTGTCTAGTCCCCTCCGATCTGAGGGGGAATGCTTTCAGCTTCTGTCCATTGAGTATGATGTTGGCTGTAGGTTTGCTATATATAGGCTCCACTCTTTTGCGGAAATTCCCATCTATTCCCATTTTTTGTAGAGTTTTGAGCATGAATGGGTGTTGGATTTTGTCAAAGGCGTTCTCTGCATCTATTGAGAAAATCATGTGGTTTTTGGCTTTGCTTTTATTGATGTGGTGAATGACATTGATTGACTTACGGATGTTGAACCAGCCTTGCATTCCTGGGATGAATCCCACTTGGTCGTGATGAACAATCTTTCTGATATGTTGCTGTATCCGGTTGGCCAAGATCTTGTTTAATATTTTGGCATCTATGTTCATCAGAGATATTGGTCTGTAGTTTTCCTTTTTTGTTCTGTCCCTATCAGCTTTCGGTATCAGTGTGATGTTGGCTTCATAGAAGGTGGAAGGGAGTATTCCTGTTTCTTCAATCTTATGGAAAAGCATAAGAAGTATGGGTACTAACTGTTTCCTGAAAGTTTTGTAGAATTCATTTGTGAAGCCATCTGGTCCAGGACTTTTGTTGTTGGGGAGATTCTTAATAACGGTTTCAATTTCTTTGTCTGTGATTGGTGCATTTAGATTTTGTAGTTCTTCTTGGTTCAGTTTTGGAAGGGCATATGCTTATAGAAATTGTTCCATTTCTTCCAGATTCCAGAATCTCTAGCTTGGTGGCATATAGCTCTTTATAGAAGTTTCACAGGATTCTCTGGATTTCTGTGGTGTCAGTTGTGATATCTCCTTGATCGTTTACAATTCTATTTATTTCAGTCTTCTCTCTTTTTTTTTTGGTAAGTCTGGCTAGGGGTTTGTCAATTTTGTTTAATCATTCAAATAACCAACATTTGGTTCTTTTATTTTCAGTGTTGTTTATTTCTGCTCTAACTTTAGTGATTTCTGTCCTTCTGGTTGCTTTAGGGTTCCTTTGTTACTCTTCCTCTAAGTCCTTGAGGTATTCAGTAAGGTCGTTCATTTGAGCTCCTTCTTGGTTTTTAATATGTGATTGTATGGCTAAAAGATTCCCTCTCAGTACTGCTTTAGCTGTGTCCCAAATATTTTGATAGGTTGTGTCTTCATTTTCATTTGTTTCCAGGAACACTTGAATTTCCTGTCTGAGTGAATCTCTGACCCAGTGGTTCTTGGGGAGTATGTTGTTTAGTTTCCAAATTCTGTGACTTTTAATAATTTTCTGTTTGTTGTTTAATGTTAGTTTTACTCCACTGTGGTCTGAGAAGATACTTGGGTAGATTTCAATGCTCTTGAATTTATTGATGCTGTCTTTGTGGCCTAACATGTGGTCAGTCCTTGAGTATGTGTTATATGGATTTGAAAAGAAGGTGTATTCCAGTTTTTTGGGGTGAAGAACTCTGAAAATGTCCAAGAGGTCTAGTCTGTCGATCTCTTCATTCAATTCTCTTGTATCTTTATTGGTTCTCTGCTTTGTCGATCTGTCTAAGTGTGAGAGTGGGGTATTGAAGTCTCCCACTATTATTGTATTACTATTGATGTATTTTTTGAAATTCTTTCAGTAGGTGATTAATGTATTTAGATGGTACCTCATTGGGTGCATAGATGTTAATAATTGTTAAGTCTTCTTGGCTGATTTTTCCTCTAATCATTATGTAATGTCCTTGCCTATCTTTTATTACTTTATTTAATTAAAATCTATCGTGTCTGAGATGAGAATGGCTGTTCCTGCCCTTTTTTGTGGTCCGTTAGCCTGTATGATAGTTTTCCATCCTTTCACTTTAAGTCTTTTTTTATCTTGTTGTGACCGATGGGATTCTTTCAAGCAGCATATGGTTGGGTTATGTTTTCTGATCCATCCCCCCACCCTGTGCCTTTTGATGGGTGAGGTTAAGCTACTGACGTTTATTGATATTATGGATTTAATGTATTGTAGTGCCATTGTTCAAAAAATTTTTGTTTGCTCTGATATATTGCCAGTATTATAGTGATGTTCTTGTTTATATGAGGTTTTTTAGAACCTCTTTCAGGGCCGGCTTGGTGATGGTTGCCTCCTTTAACTGTTGTTTGTCTAAGAAGGTTTTGATCCCTCCATCTAGTTTGAATGAAAGTCTAGCAGGATATATTATCCTTGGTTGAAACCCTTTTTCATTCAGGGATCGGTAGATATCTTGCCATTCCCTTCTGGCTTTTAGAGTTTGAATGGAGAAGTCTGCAGATAATCTTATGGGTTTTCCCTTGTATTTGACTTTTTGTTTCTCTCTTGCAGCCTTTAGGATCCTTTCTTTATTCTCATTTCTTCTCATTGTGACTATTACGTGTCTTGGTGTCTTCAGGTCTGGGCTGATTCTGTTTGGTACTCTCTGGGCCTCTTGAATCTGATATGTCCTTTCTGTTATTCAGGTCTGGGAAGTTTTCTTCTATTATTTCCTCTAGAATGTTTGCTTCCCCTTCCTCTCTTTCTTCCTCTGGCAGGCCAGTTATACAAATGATACTTCTTTTCAGATCATCCCATATGTCTCTGTTGTTGTTTTCAGTGTCTCTCAATCTCTTTTTGAGCTCTTTCACCTCTTTCTTCATTTTCTCTAACTCATCCTCTGTCTGACTAATTCTGTTTTCTGATTCTCTTAATCTGCTTTCCCTTGCCTCAGTTTCTTTCTTCATTACAGCTATTTCAGCTTTCAGTTCTTTAATTGCCTCAAGATAATCAATATTTTCCTTGGGGATCTCAACTGTTGTTTCCCTAATACTGCCATTCCTTTCCTCCAGTGTTGTTGTCATTTCTGTGATTAATAAGTTTATTATTGCTTGTATACTTTTCTTATCTATGGTTACTTCTGGCTGATTTGTAGTTTCTTCTGGGCTCTTGTCTTCATTCATTGGAGTAGCAGTTTTATTTGTTTTTGATCTACCCATTTTTTGATTTATGTGTTTCTTTTTTTATATATATATGCTCTGTTGTTCCTCAGTTGTTGTTTCTTGAGTACAAGCAACACTGTACTAAATACCTTTATGACAATTGCACTCACCAACCTTAGGAATTACAGTAGCAACTGAAGCAAGTATTGAAGCAGTTTAATGGTTACCAGTTAGCCAAACATTTTCTCCAGTCCGTGAAAAAATAGTAACCAAATCCCAGTGAATAAGAAAGAGAAAAGAAAGAAGGGATAGCAAGAATAGACAGTTATGCAAATCTACTATCCACTGTATATTCTAGGGGTAACAAGAGGGGAAAGGGAACTAGAGCAGAGATACACACATAGAGAGTCCACTGTGAGTCAGATTTCTTCCCCAAAATAATTCACAAATTCAGAAAGGCAAAGAAGAAGGAAGGAAGAAGTGTATGACAAGATAAAAAAAAAAGAAAAAGAAAGAAGGGACAAGAGAGAGAAAAGGGAAAAGATAAGAAAATGAGCTGTAATTAAAGAGCAGTGAAAGGAAAGGGTTTTTTATTACTTTATTTTTAATTTAATTTAATTTTTTGATTAGCTAGGAGTGGGAGGGAGGAGAGAGTCTGTAGAGGTGGTAGGATTAAGGAGACAAGTTCCTCCCACAATAGATAAGATGCCCACTACCCTAGCATGAAATATAAGCTAAGAGTTAATTCTGATCAACCTAAAGGGGGGGGAAGATATATGCCTTTATATAATATTAATAGTAAAATAGAGCAGGGTAAAAATAAAAGAAAATAAAAACCCTGTCCCAGATTACCTCAAACCTTGTGATCAGAGGCAGCTGATTGTTAAGAATGAGAAAAAAAAAAAAACCTCAGGACTAGACAAGGATAGCTGAAATAGACAGTTATGCAAATCTACTATCCACTGTATAATCTAGGGGTGGCTAAAGGAGGAAGGGAAGTTGAGCAGAGACACTCACAGTGAGAGTCCACACTGAGTCAGAATTCTTCCCCAAAATAATTCCCAAATGTGTATCAGTGAATTCAAAAAAATCACACTGTTTGGTGGTGTGGGGATGGGGGGCTGTGGCTTTGGAAGCTGTAGGATTAAGGAAGATTGGATGACAAGAATGAGACAAAGAAAAAAAAATAAAGAGAGAGCGAGAAAAAAGAAAAAGATAAGAAAAAAAGCAGTCATAAAAGAGCAGTGAAAGGAAAGGGATCTTTTTAAATTTATTTATTTTTAATTATTTAATTAGCTATGTGGGGTGAGGTGGGGGGGGTTGGCTACTTAGAAAGAAAAAAGGCCAGAGGTTTCAGAAGGGTATAGACTTAGAATGAATGATACTCCTTGGTGGGACAGGAATTTTGTTAAGAAAGAGGCTCCTAACAGGGGAGCCTGCTAGGAGCTGGTCCCCTGGGACTGGTTATGGGGGGGGGGGAAGGGGGAGGAGGTATGCTTAAAAATTAAAAGGAAAAAAAATTTTTCCCCTTTTTTCCTACTCTAATTCTTAACCCAAATTAAGTTATAGTTACCTCCTTGGTGTCACCGCTAGGACCCCTTATTGACTGGTCTACTAAAGGCAGAAAATCCTATTGTTTCCAGGAGATGTGGTCAGAGCTCAAGCCCCTAGCAGCTTCTCAGTCTGCCATCTTCTGGCACTCTGTCCTTGTGCTTTGTACCATGTGTGCTTAACCCACTGCATTACTGCCTGGCCCCCAGCCTATAAGTTTTAAACCACTGGAATAATCTTCAGTAGGTAATATTAGAATAAAAACAATGCAGAATTTCTACATTATCAGAAGAAACATTTACCTACAATACATAGAAACAGCTAATTAAACATGAATGTATACATATCAATTAAAAGTAAAAATTAAATGTATAGAAAACCATAATAAGACATAATGAAACATAAAAATAATTATATTAATAATAGTTATTAGTAGTAATGAAAATAAAATGTCATAGAGTTTACCCTCAGCCCAAGAAAAATAAACTTATTCTGTCAACTCAAGCAATCAGTCAATTGTAATGAGGATCCTGAGCTCCATAATTCAGCATAGAATATACCTTTTTTTCAATTCTTGCTTCTGTTCCCATTTTTCAGGCCTTGAATCCCACAAGATATCTTTCCATTTCCTGCTTTCTTTTTTTCCCAGACTCTGACTCCTAAAGCATCACATATTCTAAACTTATGATTTTATTCATTTTCTTTTGACATTGTAGTTGTAGCCATCCTCAGTCACCACTCCATGACTTTGTCTGCTCTTTTATCATTTGTGAGTGAACGACATTTTTTTATTTTATTAGTGATTTAATATTGATTTACGAAACTATGAAATATCAGGTGTAGAATTCTGCAGCATTCCCATTACCAGAGTTCTGTGTCCCCATTCCCTCCATTAGAAACTTCAGTAGTTCTCCCAAAGTCACAGATATGGGTTGACTATTTCTGTAATAAATCTACATTCATAGATATCCACCTATTTTTTTCTATGTTCCTGCCTTCTCTTTCTTTCTAAGTTATACTTTTATCTATTATTACTTCTGGGTGTCCTTCCTTTTTTCCTCTTCTCTCTTGGTCCTGATGGAATTGAAGTTCAGAGCCCTTGGGTCATTTCTGCCTAATATTTCTCCCCCTCTGGGATTATAGTCCAAAATTATTTATGGGATACAGAATGTGGGGGTTTTGGCTTCTGTAATTGCTTCTCTGCTGGACATGGGCATTAGCAGGTTGATCCAAATCCCCATTCTGCTTCTTTCTTTCCCTAGTGAGGTAGGATTCTGGAGATGTGAGGTTTCAGAATGCATTGGTGCGCTTATTTGCCCAGGGAAATCAGGATGGAATCATAGTAACATCTGCAACTTGGTGGCTGAAAGGCAGTAAGATATAATCTAGGACAACATGATTAATTAACAGTAACCAGAAAGTAGGAATAGAGCAAATGAGAATAGGAATCTTTGGGTGAGAGAAGCTAGGAAGTCTATTTTAGGTATATACCTAAGGGCCCCTTGACTTAAGTAGTTTTTGCTTGAGCTTGATAACTAACATGGAGGTAGACTAAATGTACTGTCTGAGAAAACGGTGTCAGAGTTGAGAACAGGGCTAGAAAGTTGGGTTAGGGCAGAGTGTAGCTCCCAAACTTGAAGAAAATCTGTAAGTAAATGTAGCTGTTTACCTCATCAACCTGACTCAGGGCTCATATATGTTCATATTTAGCACAGAAGTTTGTGTAACCTCTGAGTCCATCTGCCTAAACTCAAAGTCCATGGTCACAGCTGGGGATATTCTAGGCTGCATTCTTTTCAGGACAAGTCTTCCTTGAGTGGCAGGGTAGGATGATCTAGCCTCCCTTTGGAGAGTGGGGCAGCCCCTACTATAGCTGCTCTATAGTGAGGGCAAGATGAGTGGATTACCCTAATATATAATCTCTCCCTCTCCCATCCTGCATTGCATACATAGTGTTGAACTTTACTATTATTGTGTTATTTATTCCATCCTACTTTTACTTCCCTGTTTCTCTCATATTAAATTTAACCTATCCTTCCTGCACTTAAAGTAACCTATAGCCTGACACCTCTTAACCTCCCAAATTTAATATACCCAGTGTTTAGTTTCTGTTATGTTCCCTCTGTCTCTTGACTTCATTTTGGTTATTATCCTGAGTCTAGGCTGGCATTTTTCACTATTTAAAGGTATATTACCTTTTTCAAGGTAACTTTCATATATGGGTTCACTTTGAATTTCAGCCCACATTTGCTTCTACTTCTTAACTCCAAGAGAATTAATACTTTTGCTATTTCTAGTTTGATTCATCAATTTATTATATTTATTTATAATATAGTTCCTTGATCATTTCATGTGTTTGTTTATGCATGTATTTCTCTATCTCCACATTTAGTTTATAAGTTCTTTGAGAACAAGAACCATTTCTATGACAGTCGCACCATAATAAACATAATGCTACTTTGTTAAGGATTTTTCTTTTTCTTTTTTTTGTATTAGTCATTTAATAATTATTGACAAGATGGTGGGATAAGGTGGGTATAATTCCATACAGTTCCCACCACCAGAATTCCATATCCCATCCCCTTCATTGGAAGGCTCCCTGTTCTTTATCCTTCTGGGAGTATGGACCAAAGGTACAGAAGGTGGGATGTCTGGCTTCTGTAATTACTTCTCCACTGGACATGGGTTTGATGGATATGCAGTATAATTTTTTCCATGCAGTATAAGTATGTAATCACTGATTTCAGGCAACGAGGTGATGTGAGTTGATAAGTTGATAATGCATTTGTTGGTCAGAAGGACACTTCTTTTTGTCACTTTAAATTGCACAATAGAAAGCAAAGGACTCTTGCAGGGAGCAGTGTCCTTCAGGTGCTGGTGCATTGTGGTGGAGGAGGGCCTAGGCTGAGGGTGAGAGTGTTTTGCAGGAAACTGAGGCAATTTACACATGCATCAGTCACTGTATTTACTGTAACCCATTAATCCCCTCAATAGAAAATAATCAGAAGCATACTACTTGTACAAATGGATTATTTTAAACTTTTATTTGTGATTAAAATTCAATAATAGTGCACTGGATTAAGCGCACATAGTATGAAACACAGTGAAGCCAAGGATCCTGGTTTGAGCCACTGAATTCCCCTCCTGCTGGGGGAAGGGAGGTCACCTCACAAGAAGTGAAGTATGTCTGCAGGTGTCTATCTTTCTCTCCCCCTCTCTATCTTCCCCTCCTCTTTCAGTTTCTCTCTGTTCTGTCTAATAAAAATGGGGAAAATTGCCTCAAGGAGCAGTAGATTCATAGTGCCAGCACTGAGCCCCAGCGATAACCCTGCAGGCAAAAATAAATAAATAAATAAATAAATAAACTGTGCAATAGCTGCCTATTCTGTAAATACAAATATTTAATGAAATATTACTAGCCAAAATGCATAAAATAAGCTGCATTGTTAGGACCCTCTTTTGTTTCTCTTCCTTTACACCATTTGTCCCACCCTATTGATCTTATTAGAAACCTTGAATACATATTTGTATTCTGATATTTCTGAGTATTGTTGTTGTCTTGGCTGTTAAGAATTGACCCTAGGACCTGAAGCATGTGAGTGAGTGCTTTACCACAGTTTTATCTTGATCTCCTGATCTGATTTTAGTGCATTTCTATAATAACTGTATGTACTGTGATTATTTGCTTGTTGGTTTTGCATTTGAACTGAGTTGATAAAGTACTAGGTTATCAGGGAAGGCTTCTGTAGCAAGGTGAATATATTTTTCAGTGAAATTATGCTTTTTGTGGTTTATTAAAAGTTTCATAATCCTTACAACAAACATTGTATCCTCTTTATTTTCTAGTTTGTGTGTGTGTGCCCGTGCGTGCGCACATGCACTTTTGCATTAGTACTAGTATACTAATACACTAATACTAATACTCTCCAGTGAAAGAAGATAAATGTCTTCTTTTTCTAGAAATTCTAGAAATTTTGTAAGTGCATATTCTTAAAATTTGATTATTTTATGACTAATATGCTACAAGATTGTTAAGATTACAGTGTACAGTTCCATACCACACCTACCACCAAAGTTCTATATCCTCACCCTCCCAAAGATAACCAACATAGTTCTCACAATTCTTAGAGTTTGCTTGATTCTGTTTTTCTTTGTTTGTTGCTTCTTTGACTAGTTCATGTGAATCCAATCTCTAGATTCCACATATGAGTGAAACCATCTGATCATGCTCTTTTTTCTCTTTACTTATTTTGCTAAGCATAATCAACTCCAGTTCCATCAATTTTGACAGAAAGGACACAATATCACCTTTTCGATGGCAGAGTAGTATTTCATGGAATAGATATCCCAAAACTTCTTTAACCAGTCATTTGTTTATGGGCATTTAGGTTTATTCCACACTTTCACTATTGTAAATAATACAGCTATGAACATAGAGGTGCGTGTGTCCCTTCTAATTAGTGTTTGAGTGTTCAAAATGCATCTCATTTATTCGATTTAGTAATTTTCCCATCCCTGAACAAGTTATCAAGTCCAGAAGAGTAATATTTACTGATTGTTAAGGCCCACCCATGAATCTAAGAAAGAAGTCAAATGCACCCAACATATCACAGAAGTGGAGTAGTTTACAAAAAGAATTTAAATACACATAAGTATGAGTATGAAACTGTACCCCTGAAATACTATAATTTTGTAAACTACTGCTAAATTACTACTAATAAAAATAAAGTGACAGAAAATAATAGTACAGTTTTACAAAAATAAAGCGGAGAAATATTGACTGATGCAAAAGATAATTTACCTCCAAAGCTTCTGAACCACTTGTTTCTAGAATTCTCTTCTAACACTGAGATATAGGCCCCATGCCAGATAATCAAATAGTTTTCAGTACATCCACTGGATAAATATTTAAATAAATAAAATCATTTATAATAAAATATTTTAAATGGCATGAATAGGCTTTTAATAGAAAACAATCTTTGAATCAAATATGTGGTCATTAAAAAGTATCCCTATACTGTCTGTAAGAAATCTTCTTAAATTATAGGGTGTATTCTTTTAGTGACATTGGTTCACAATAAGAAATACATTTTTCCACTGAAACACAATAAAGACATGATGTGTGTATTAAACAAAACTTTCACATAACAATTTCAGAAAACTCTGCATGTAGAGTTTTGTAAAAACAAACAAACAAACAGGTCTTGGAAATTAACTTTCCTGTTATGACTCACACTAATTCTTTTGAGGAACAAAGCTAATGATTACCGCTTAAATAGTGTTGCTGTGACCTCTTTATAGGTCTTCCTATCTCTATTTTAAAGTATGCCTTGCCTTAAGGTGATAAAGTTTCTCTGGAGTGACAGGTCCAAATGAACCACACAAAATGTTCTCTGTGGAAAGTAAAATAATCTGAAGGACTATTCAGACTCATTTCTCACATGACCTGCTTTGCTAAATTTGGCTTTAACAGCTTTGGTTTGAGAAGAGGTATAATTTTCAGTCAGAATTGAGATGGCAGCGAGTAAAAAGTGTCCCTAGGACATAATATGATAATATATAATAGTGACCTACTTAAAAAAAATTTCTGCCATCCCACCTACTTATATAATACCCTTTTATAGTTTTGATAAGAAAGCCATTCTAACTCTTTCTGTGCTCTCATTCTTTTACCCTCCCCCATGTCTCTCCCTGGACACATAAAATTGAGTAAATGCTCCAAATTCTCTCCTATACATACACCTTTATTCCCCTTGATTTTCTATCTCTACCTACCAGAGTCATTTTTCCCTTTGCACAGTAGTTCCCCATTACATAGTTAATAAGTTCCTTGAAACTAACACTTTAAATGAAACAACATATGGTGAAACCTATTTTGCATAGGATAATTGACATAAATAAAAATCAATTTGCTAATGAATAGTTCTGCTCATACAAATATCACCAAATTTCTAAGCAAACACCCAAAACACATTATTAAAGGATCAGAGGACCCAAAGGGAGTAAGAAACATTGTGCCCAACAGTTGTGAGAGATTACACTCTGGTGGTGGGTGAGGTGTGCTGGCATATATTTTAGGTAGATATGAAATAATAGCCTGGAGACAACTGTCTTGTTAAACATTTCCCCAGTAAAATTTAAAAATAACAATTTAAAAATAACAATATATAATAAGTATATTATATATATATATATACATATATATTACAAGTGGAAGATAATACACAAATCAAATGAGGAAAGACAAATTCCTATAGGAAAATGTACTATATACTTCCATATTTAAAACTTATTCTGACTTCAATTAATGACTTCCTTACAAAGCTAAATACAAGAAATTTTGGGTAACAGTTGTTGAATGTGAAATATCTGAAAACTCAGACTTGTAAAAATACAGTAGTTTGTGCATGTGTAATACTGCTCAGTTTTCCATACAAGTCAACCCCCTCTAGGTCCTCCTCTACCATCATGTTCCAAAAGTTGAACCCTTCTCCCCACCCCAGTGTCCTTTACTTTGGTACAATACACCAAACCCGGTTCAAGCTCTGCTTTGTGTTTTCCCTTCTGTTTTTATTTTTCAACTTCTGTCTGAGTAGGATCATCTCATATTCATCCTTCTCTTTCTGGCTTATCTCAATGTTATTCCTTCAACCTCCATCCAAGATGAGGTGAAGAAGGTAAATTTACCATTTTTATAGCTCAGTAGAATTCCATTGTGCATATATACCACAATTTTCTCAGCCACTCATTTATTGTTGGACACCTGGGTTGCTACCAGGTTTGGGATATTAAAAATTGAACATAGGTATACACATCTTTTTGGGTTGGTGTGTTTGGTTCCTTATGATATATCCCCAGGATAGGAATTGCAGGGTCATAGAGTAGGTCCATTTCTAGCCTTCTGAGAGTTATCCAGAATGCCCTCCACAGGGGTTGGACCAATTTGCATCCCTACCAGCAGTATAGCAGGATTCCTTTGTCCCCACAGAGTCTATCTCCAGCATTTGTTGCTGTTACCTTTTCTGATGTATGCCATTCTCACAGGAGTGAAGTGGTATCTCATTGTCTTTATTTGCCTTTCTCTGACAATCAGTGACTTGGGACTTTTTTTTTTCATATGTTTGTTGGCCTTTTGGATCTCTTCTAAGGGGAATATTCTGTTCGTATCCTCTCCTCATTTTTGTTGTTGTTGTTGCTGAGTTTGCTGAACTCTTTGCATATTTTGGCTATTAGCCTCTTGTCTTATGTATGGCATATAAAGATCTTCTTCTGTTCTATAATGGGTCTCTTTGTATCAGTTGTGGTTTCTTTTCCTATGCAGAAGCTACTTAATTTGATATAGTCCTTTGGATTATTTTAGTCTTCTTTTCATTGGGTTTGTATCATTGAAGATGTCTATATAATTTTGATGGAACTGAGTACTATCAATATTTTCCTCTAAGCATTTGATATTCTCCATTGTCCCAGGCTTTGATCTATTTGGAATTTACTTTTGTGTTTGGTGAAATGAGTGGTTCAGTTTCATTCTTCTGCATATTGCAACCCAATTTTTCCAACACCATTTGTTGCAAAGACTCTCCTTTAATAGTCTGGGCACCTTTGTCGAAGATTATATGCCCATGGGTGTGGGGACTTATTTCTCAATTCTATTTCACTTGTCAGTATGTCTATTTATGTTGTAGCACCAAGAAGTTTTTATTACAATGGTCCCATAATACAATTTGAGATCTGGGAGTCTGATGCCTCCAGTTCTGTCTTTCTTCTCAAGATTGTTTTGGCAATTTTAGGTATTTTCTGGTTCCAGATAAACATTTGTAGCTTTTTTTTTTCTATTCTCCTTAAAAATTTGGTTGGACCTTGATGAGAATTACAGTAAATTTCTATATAGAATATTCATTTTGATGATGTTAATTCTTCCAACCTATGAACATGGAATATCTTTCCACTTCGTTGTGTCTTTTTCTATTTCCTTGAATAGTCACTCACAATTTTCAGTATATAAATATTTCACTTATTTTTTGGGTTTATTCCTAGACATTTATTATTATTATTGTTAATTATTATTATTATCTATAGTAAAAAGAATTGATTTCTGGATTTCTCTTCTAACTTAGTGTTTGCATAGGGGAATGCAGCTGACTTTTGTATATTAATTTTATAGCCTGACACCTTATTATATTGCCTAATAATTTTCAAGAGCTTCCTGCTGGATTCTTTAGATTTTTCTATGTTTATGAACATATCATCTGTAAATAGTGAGAGTTTGACTTCTTCTCTTCCAATATGTACCCTATTAATTTCTTGCTCTTTCCTGATTGCTATGGAAAGAACTTCTAACACTGTGTTGAATAGTAGTGGTGATAGTGGTTAGCCCAATCTAGTAACTGATCTAAGTGGGTTTGCGTCTAGTTTTTCACCATTGAGTATCATGTTGGCTATACGTTTACTATACATGGACTCCACTGTCTTTAGGAATTTTCCATCTATTCCCATTTTTTGTAGCATTTTTATCATGAAGGGATGTAAGATTTTGTTAAAGGCTTTGTGTCTATTGATATAATCGTGTGGTTTGTGGTTTTGTTTTTATTAGTGTGGTGGATCACATTGATTAATTTACATATATTAAACCAACCATGCATTCTTGCAATATAGCCTACTTGACTATAAACAATGTTTTTAATATACTGCTGTATCCAGTTGGCTTGAAATTTTTTCAATATTTTAGCATCTGTATTCATCAGAGATATTTGTCTATAGTTTTCTTTTCTCTTCTTCCTTTCTTTTGTGTGTGTGTGTGTGTGTGTCCGTGTCCCAGTCTGCTTTTGGCATTAGGGTGATGTTGGCTTCATAGGAGCTGGAAGTGTGCCTTAAATCTTTTGGAAGAGCTTTGAAAGTAACAGTATTAACTCTTGCTTGAAGGTTTTGTAGAATTCATTTGTAAAACCATCTGGTCCAGGACTTTTATTCTTGGAAGGTTTTGATAACTATTTCAGTTTCTGTGTCTGTGCTTGACCTGTTCATATTTTCTAGTTCTTCTTGTTTAATTTTGGAAGTTTGTATGTGTCTAGGAACTCATCCATTTCTTCCAAGTTCTCTGGCTTGGTGGCATATAGTTGTTCAAAGAAGCCTTTCATGACACTTTATATTTCTGTGGTGACTGTTGTGATATCTTATCTTTCATTTACAATCCTATTTATTTGAGTCTTCATCCTTTTGTTTATGTATGAGAGTCTGGCCAAGGGTTTGTCAACATCATTTACTCTGTCGAATAGCCAGCATTTATCTCTGATCTTCTGTATGGTTCTCTTATTATCAATGTTATTTATTTCTGCCCTAATTTTAGTTATTTCACTCCTCCTGGTTGTTATAGGGTTCCTTTGTGTCTCTTATTCTAAATCTTTTTGGTGTGCAGTCAGGTTTTTAACTTGAGATTTTTCTTTTGTCTTAATGTGTGCCTGTATGGCTATAAGCTTCCCTCTCAGTGCTGCCTTACCTGTGCCCCAAATAGTTTAATAGATAATGTTTTAATTTTCATGGATTCTTAAAAAATTTAATTTGTTCCTTAATTTCCTCTTTCACTCAGTAGTTGTTAAGTAGTGTATTGTTGAGTTTCTTTATCCTTTCTTTATCCTTATTCCTTTTCATTCTAAATATGATGTGTCTTGGTGTGTTTAGGTCTGGGACAATTCTGTTTGGGACTCTCTGGACTTATTGAACCTTTATGTCCTTTATACTGTATAGAAATATTTTGGGACTTTTACTAAATTTTTGTTTGTTGGTAAATGTTAATTTAATTGTTTTCTGAGAAGATGCTTGGGATGATTGCAATGATCTTGAATTTGTTGATGATGTCTTTGTGGCCTAATATATGGTCTGTCCTTGAGAATGACCTACGTTGACTTGAATAGAATGTATATTCTAGTTTCTTGTGGTGAATGGCTCTGAAAATGTCCAATAGCTCTAGTTTATTTATCTCTTCATTTAATTACTTTGTTGCTTTATTGATTCTCTCGCTAGATGATCTGTCAAGTTAAGAGAGCAGGTGTTGAAGTCTCCTATTATTACAGGGTTTCTGTTAATATATTGCTATAGTTCTTTCAGTGGTTGTTTGATATATTTAGATGGCCTCTCATTTGGTGCATATATGTTAATAATTATTAAGTCCTCTTCATAGACTGATCCTCTGAGCATTAAGTAATGTTCATCCATATCTTTTTTTATTTTATTTATTTTAAAGCCTGTAGTGTTAGATATGAGGATGGCTGTTACTTCCCTTTTTTTTGGTCCTGTAGATTGTATGGTAGTTTTCTATCCTTTCACTTTGAGTATTTATTTGTATTTTTTAGTTTGGTGGGATTTCTGTGGGCAGTATATGGATAGGTTGTGTTTTCTGATCTATCCTCCTACTCTCTGTCTTTTAATGAGTGAATCCAGGCCATTTACATGTACTAATACTATAGATTTAAGATATTTTAATGTCATTATATTAAACTTTTATTAGTGTTTTGATATTTGGCATGTTTTTGGTGATGTTGTGATTGTTTATATGAAACCTTTTCAACTTCTTGAAGGGTAGGCTTGGTGATCGTTAATTCCTTCAACTGTTGCTTGTCTGAGGTTTTTATGCCTCCATCTAGTCTGAATGACAGTCTACTGAGATACAGTAGTCTTGGTTGAAAGCCTTTCTCACTGAACAATGTGTGTGTGTGTGTGTGTGTATTGCCATTCTTTCATGGCATTTATAGTTTGTGTATATAAATCTGATTATGGGTTTTCCTCTACATGTGACTCTTTGTTTTTTCTCTTGCAGTCTTCAGAATCCTTTCTTTATCCTTATTTCTTTTCATTCTAAATATGATGTGTCTTGGTGTGTTTAGGTCTGGGTCAATTCTGTTTGGAACTCTCTGGGCTTACTGAACCTTTATGTCCTTTATGCTGTTTAGAATAGGGGTCTTCTCAGCTGTTGTGTCCTGTAGAATCCTCTGGCAAGCCAATAATGATTATAGTACGTCTTTTGAACTCATCCCATATGTCTCTGTTGTTGCTTTTAGTATCACTTAGTTTCTTTTTTAGTTCTCTTACATCTTTCTTAGTTTTCTCTAATTCATCCTTGATCTTGCTAATTCTGTTTTCTGCCTCAGTTATTCTGTTCTCACTCCCCTCACCCCTCAGTTAATTTTTGTAGCTCAGCTGTTTTTTTTTTTGCCCTTAGATTCTGTTTCAGATTGTTCATCTAATTCTACTCTTAACTCAGCTATTTCAGTTTTTATCTCTCTATTTACCTCAAGATAATTAGAGTTTTCTTTCAGAGTCTCATTTGTTGTTTTGCCATTTCTGATATTATATTCAAAAGCTTTTCTCACTCCTATGATTATTACATTGATTAGTATTTTTATATTGTCCTCATTCTTACTTGCTACTGGATTTTGGAGGTTTTTTCCTAGGCTTTTGTCCTGGTTCATTATTCTAATGTTTCTTTTTCAGTTTGACCATTATATTTGTTGTGTTATGAAATTTACACAAATTTCCTGGATGTTGCTGTTTATATATGATATGAGGTGGTTTCTCTTTGGTTGTCTTCTGGATCCCTGAAGCTAGTCACCATTAGTCTTTGGTGTGTTTCAGGAATGGCTGGAACTGTTAGGATAATGTTGATATAGCTGCTTTTGGAAGATGTGAAGTAGGGACTCTTGTGTTAAAATTGAAGAGACAAGTAAATGATTGGAACAGCAAGATGGCACCTTCTTGTCTTGAGAACAATCTCTACACTCTTGAAGGATCCCTTCCTCACTACTTTTCAATCTAGTTATCACACTTGCCTGAACTGATTTGTGTCTAAGTAAGGTTCTTAATAGTTCATAGTAGCAAACCTTAACAGTTATTTATTTATTTATTTATTTTATCTCAATCCCTGAGGTGAAGTGCAGTGGCTTTTATTCTCTCGTTAAGTTGCTGGTGATTTGTCTGTTATTTTTCCTCCCTGAGGGCTATGGGAGCCTGAGGGCTTTTTTAACTATAACTAAAATTTTTAGTTTAATTACTCACTCATGACCCAGAGACAAAACAGAGTGCAGGATAGATAGTACAATGGTTATGCAAAGTGGCTCTCATGCCTAAAGGACCAAGGTCCCGCTCCCCCCCACTGCCCACACACACACACAGACACACACACACACCACCAACCAGAGCTCTGTGGCTTAGTGAGTTTCAAATTAAATCCTTGTTGTATCTGGGGGGTTGTAAGGTGACTTTTTCATTGTATTTCCTAGTTTATCAGAAGAACAATGTGAAAAGGCTCCTACTTCTGACCACTGGGAGGGTTGACTTTATCCTGAGTCACCCAACCAGTTCTGTGTCCCTGGTGTCAGTATAGAGTTTCCCTACTGCTTTTCTAGCCTCTTGAGGGCAACAGCAATGGATACTCAAGAACCCACAGTTGTAAATTGCTGAGTTATGGGTGATTTTTCTTTCCTTTTTAACAGTCTATTTGTTGCTAAAACTCAGACCAGGAAGTGGTGGAATCAGCTAGCAAACTCCCAGTCTGGCAGTAGCAGTTCTTGAGTATGGCCTTTTAGCCCCAGGAATCTCTCCTTCAGCCCCTTGCTGGCCAGGAGTTACATGGGTTTATACTTACCTGTGTCTTTGTGGGTTTTTTTTTTTTTAATTTAAATTTTTAATTTAAGAAAGGATTAGTGAACAAAAGCATAAGGTAGGAGGGGTACAACTCCACACAATTCCCACCACCCAATCCCCATAACCCACCCTCTCCCATGATAGCCTTCCCATTCTCTAGCCCTCTGGGAGCATGGACCCAGGGTCATTGAGGGTTGCAGAAGGTAGAGGGTCTGGCTTCTGTAATTGCTTCCCCGCTGAACATGGGCGTTGACTGGTCGGTCCATACTCCCAGTCTGCCTCTCTCTTTCCCTAGTAAGGTGTGTCTCTGGGGAAGCTGAGCTCCAGGACACATTGGTGGGGTCTTCAATCCAGGGAAGCCTAGCCAGCATCCTGGTGGCATCTGGAACCTGGTGATTGAAAAGAGAGTTAACATACAAAGCCAAACAATTTGTTGAGCAAACATGGATCCCAAGATTGGAATAGTGGAGAGGAAGTGTTGGGGAGGTACTCACTGCAAACTCTAGTGTAATCCTGCTTTCAGGTATATATTTTGCAGTAGTTTATGGATACGTGTGCGCATACGCTCTCTCTCACAGAAACTGGTGTATGTCTAGGTTATGGGACTTTGTTAGAAAGTGAACTACCTGAGATGAAATTAGAGTGTACTATAAAAGGAAAGGTCTCACCCGAGTAATGAAGCTGAAGGGTTGTCATTCCACACGTGAAGTCTCTGGATACACTCTGAGGTGAAGCATGTTGAGATGGCAATCGTTGCTTTGGTTTTTAAAGAGATCCTGCTCCTGTCTTGTGGAGTTTTCACATGATTTTCATCACTCTTCTTGGTTGATCATTGGGGAAAGCAAAATACAACTGTTACTACTCCATAGCCACACCCTAGAAGTCTCCTCCTGTTATCTTTTATTGAGTAAATGTATCCTCCCAGCCAAAAGTTAATGGATTTGACTGTTTTGCAAGTCTTTATTTAAACATAAATATGTTTTCTGAAATCTGCTTAATAATGTTTATTATATCTAGTTGAAGTGTGCCTTTGAATTTTGAGATTATTTCCTTACATAGTATTTACAAAACATATTTTCTGTTGTTTCTTTAAAATAATAATTTTGTAATTGGCATTTCGTATTTGGCTTGCATGAGATTTATACTCCTTTTTTTGGTTTTGACTAAAGAGTCTACTTTTTTGACAGAAAAAAATTTAATATTCCTTCACTTTTTGCATTCCAATAATTACTTCCTTCACTCCACTTAATAGCAAGTCACTTCTACTCCTTTTATTTCTTTTTTTATTGGTAGGTTAATTGTTTACAGTACAGTTGTTGGCATGTGGGTAGAATTTCTCATCTCACCAAGATTGATGCCAAGAGAAAACTCTCATCCCCAAATTGGGCCCATCATTATGTAACAGGACCTGAACGTCTCTCCTGCCCCATACTCTTTCCTCAGAATCATTTGCTTTGATACAATACACCAGAATCAGCCCAAGTGTTGCGTTGTTTACCCTTTCTGCTGTTTCTTAAGTTTTGCCTATGAATGAGATCATCCCATAGGAATCCTATTCTTTTTTAGCTTTCGCACTTATCACAATTCCTTCAAGCTCCATCTAAGATAAGGTGAAGAAGGTAACTTCATTGCTTTTTATATTTGAGTAGTATTCCATAGTGTGTATATGCCACAGTTTTCTCAGCCACTCACATGTTGTTGTATACCTGGATTACTTTTAGGGTTTCTCTATTACAAATTGTGCTTCTATGAACATAGATAGAAATCTTTTTAAATGGGTGTGTTTGTTTCCCTAGGGAATATCCCCAGTAAAGGAATAACAGGGTCATAGAATAGGTTCATTTCTCATCTTCTGAGAGTTTGCCAGACTGCTCTCCACAGGAGTTGGACTAATTTACATTCCCCTGAGCAGTGGAAAAGGTTTTTTTTTTTTCCCCCCACAACCTTGCCAACATTTGTTGTTACTGTCTTTCTGATGTTTGGCTTTCTCGTAGGACCTTATTATAATTTCTCTGATAATCAGTGACTTTGAGCATTTTCTCATAGGTTTGTTGGCCCTTTGGATCTCTTTGGTGAATATTCTTTCCATGTTCTCTCCCAAATTTTGGATGGGGCTCTTTGTTTTATTGTTGCTGAGTTTGGTGAGCTCTCTATATACTTTGGTCATAAACCCTTTGTCTGATGTATGACATCAGATATTTAAGAGTAAGCATAATAAATGAAGTGAAAGACTGAAAAATATGAGTCACTATTCAAGAAAGTAGAAAGATAAAAAGAATCAGAAATATATTTCTTGTTCACATATTAGAAGATTGAACATCATCAAAATGACTATTCTACCCAGTGCCCTATATAAATTTAATACAATCCTCATCAAAGTCCCACAAATTTCTTTAAAAGAATAGAACAAACTCTAAAAAAATTTATCTGGAAGCAGAAAATACCAAGAATAAACAAAGAAAATTTGAGAAAAAAAGAACAAGACTGGAGGCATCATTCTCCCATATCTCAAGCTATATTAAAAGGATATTATAATAAAAACTTCCTGGTATTTCAACAAAATAGACATACTGGTTAGTGGAATATAATTAAGAGCCCAGAAATAAGAGTTCACACATATGGCTATCTAATTTTTAACAAGTGGGTTTGATGTATTAAGTGGAGAAAGGAGTCTTTTTAACAAATAGTTTTGGGAAAGTTGAGTTAAAACATGCAGAAGAATTAAACTGAACAACTTCATCTTACAACTCCAATTGGATTAATGATTTCAATGTTAATTCAGAAACAATAAAATATTTCGAAGTAAGCATGGACAGAACTTGTTTCTAAGTTTTACACATTTCTCCATTGACTTAAGTTTATGTACAAGGAAAACAAAACCAAAAATAAACCAATGGGACTACATCACATTGAAAAACTTCTACACAGCAAAAGAAACTACCACCCTAGTGCAGAGAGTCCTTACAGAATGGGAAAAAATATTTTTATGCCATGCATCACACTTCTACTTCTTTTGCTCTCTATTGTTCATCTGTAGTATCCCTTTAGTTCACCTTTAGATCCTCAATAATCAGTCCTTCACATTTTCTTTCCTTTTACTAAACACTTTCTTTTTTATTTATTTTAGGTAGAGATAGAGAGAAATTAGGATAGAAGAGTGAGACAGGGAAAGAGAGAGAGACAGAGATAAAGAGAGGGAGAGAAGATAGTAGTATGTACTGCTTCAGGACTCTTTTTTATTTAATTTTTATATATAAAAAGGAAACATTGAGTAAACCATAGGATAAAAAAAGTACAACTTCACAAAATTCCCACTACCAGAACTCTGTATCCCATCCCCTCCACTGATAGCTTTCTTATTATTATTAGACCCTCCGGGAGTATGGACCCAAGGTCACTGTGGGATGCAGAAGGTGGAAGGTCTAGCTTCTGTAATTGCTTCCCCGCTGAACATGGGCATTGACAGGTCTATCCATACTCCCAGCCTGTCTTTCTCTTTCCCTAGTGGAAAAGGGTTCTGGGGAAGCAAAGCTCTAGGACATATTGGTGGGGTTTTCTGTCCAGGGAAATTGGGTTGGCATCATGCTAGCATCTGGAACCTGGTGGCTGAAAAGAAAGTTAACATATAAAGCCAAACAAATTGTTGAGCAATCATGGACCTAAAGGCTGGAATAGTGCAGATGAAGAGTTGGGGGACCCTCCATTTTGTAGATAGCTAGTAGACATATTTTAGTTATATTCCAAAGGGCGTATGGCTATACTAGTAGGGGGGGGGTGTTTGTTTTCTGTTTATTTGTTTTTTGCTTAAGCCTGAAATCTAATATGCAGGTGGGTCCTAATTATTGTCTGAGGAGGTGATGATGTCATGGCTGGCAGAAGGACCAGAAAGCTGGATCAGGGAAGAGAGTAGCTCCCAAATATGGTAAAGGGGTATAAATATTGTTGACTGTAAACTCCATCGACCTGATGTGATCTGGGGTCCATGTTTAGCTTAGGAGCCTGTATGACCTCTGCATCCCTGTAGATCTGAGCTCACATTCTGTGGTCATAAGTAGGAATGTTCCAAGCTGCCCCAATATCAGGACCCATCTTCCTCATAGAAGATGGGTATATTGTCATATAGTATATAGCATAGAGTATATTGTCCAGTCTCCCTTCGGAGGATGGAACATTCTCTACCATTGTTGATCCAAGTTGAGGGCAAGGTCCTATGGGGTCCCACAAAGGGGTCTATTATGTTGTTCCTGATAGGAATGACCAATAACAATGGAGAGGGATTTATTCGAGGTCTAGGCCCATCATGTTTGTTTGGGCATCTCAGGACTCCCGAATAGGGCCCCAGCTGATGGGGTGGCTGCTTCAGGACTCTTAAAGCATCCTCCTTGCAGATGGAGACTGGGGGCTTGAACCCAGGTCCTTGAGCACTGTAATGTGTACTGCTACTCGGCCCTGCTTCTGAACATTTAACTAGACTGATCCCCTTAAATCTTTGAGTTGTGCCTTTTTGCCAATTGTCCTCAACCTTAGGTCATTGCCACTTACTGGTTTGTTCTTTTTTTTTTTTCTTCTTTTTCCCATTGCCAAATAAAATCACATCCTTGAGTGGTGAGTGTCATCTATAATATCCAGCCTTACCCAAGATTGTAAGATTGTGCTCTTTCTTTTTTTTTTTTGTCCATAAATCAACTCCCTTTCCAAATACACAGTCTTATTGCTCTAACAGTATTCTCTTTGAACTACGTAATTCATCCATACCTTCAGAGACAGGAGGAAATATTACATACTACTTCACAGGAGAAATAAAGGCCATCAGTTATAAAGTTCCCTCGACTTCTATTCATCTCATCTACAATATCTTTGTATTTATAGCTTTTTTACAGTCTGATGCAGTCGTCTCCTTTTTCGGCGTCAACTTGAAAAAGATTTTTTTATTAGAGAGAGAAAAAAAAAGAGAACTTAGTCTCACTCTGGCAATATGTGTAGCAGGATTTTAAAAAATATTTTATTTATTCATGAGAAAGCTAAGAGGAGAGAAAGAGCCAGAGATGACTCTAGTACAACTACTGCCAGGGTTTGAACTTAGGACCTCATGCTTAAGAGTTCAATGCTTTATCCACTGCACTACCTCCTGGACCACTGTGTGTAGCAGGTTTCCAACTCAGGACTTCATGATTTAGGGTTCAACACTATCTACCAGGAATCCATTGTCAACTTTTTTTTTTAATCCCATACACTCTTTACCTCCTGTCGAGCTTAGTTTAGTGTTTTATTTTTTTTCTATCTTGTTTGTCTTATAAAAAACCCAGAATTCATGTATTTCACCTCTCTTTATTCAAACATGACTTAATCTGCCAGTCCTTACCTGACTTCATTCTCTCTAATAACCAACTTTAGTTACCTTAGACTGCCGTATAGTCTCCATCCCCTTCTTGCCTTTAATTTTCACTGTGTCATTTATCACCATCTAACATACATTAACTTATTTGTCATACGATGTGTATGCCTTCCCCCATGTGAATATAAATTCCACACAGCAGCTATTTTTGCCTGAATCCTTAATAACTATAACTGTATTTGGTATGTCATATAAGGAAAGAAAAGTATTTATTGAATAAAATGAATAATCTATTTTTAATAAGCTTGTCCCTCTCTCTGGACTGTGTGTTTCCAGTCCTCAAGTAATTCAGATTGTCTAACTGAGGTGATAAAACATATACTTAAAAAGAGAAATACAATGAGTTATGATAAGATTATCATATGAGAAAAATAGATTAATATAAAAAAGTTGAAGCAATAAAGTTTGGACTGAATGGTCAGGTAGGGCTGCACAAAGTAAATCGATTTAAAATATTTTATTTTATTTTACTTTATGATAGAGAAAGAATGACCAAAGCACTGCTCAGCTCTGGTTTATGGTGGTGCTGAGTATTGAACCTGGGACCTCAGAGCCTCAGACATGAAAGTCTCTTACATAACCATTATGTTGTCTCCTCATGCCTGAAGAAGTGAATTTTAAAGATTAAATTAAGCTTGGATAAATCAAGATATTATGCTCTAAATCAATGTGATGAAATTAGACTGGAGCAAAGAAGTATGAAGATGTTGGTCTGAACAGGGAGATTCCCTAGCCCAGTTGTATCAGTAGGTTGTTCAAATATCATTAGCTTATTATTATGTTATCTATATGTATATGCCTATCATTTAAATATAAGACATATTTTAGATTTGAAACTGTATTCCTGGATTCTATTCAATTCATTTTTTTCTCAGTCTCTGATTTAAAGAGTCAGATCATTTATTGAACTGAACCTAAATGGATAGCTGAAAAGAACACAGGAGGCCATAAATGGGATAAAATGTGGATAACAAAGATGATTTTCTTGATGTGTTAACAATTTACTCATAGGTAGAGAGGTGATTAAAACAGCAGCAGATATGGTTTTGCATTTGGACCAAAAATAAATAAATAAATAAATAGATAAAGTAATACCCACAGTATTGAATGTCCTTTTTGGTCTCTGTTTGTCTCTTTATTCATAAGTCTAAGTTAATTAAACGTGGCTCTCCTAGTGGTTGAATGCCAGTTCTAAATGCCTGTGGTGAAAACATCACAACCTATAAATCGGTCAAATGCACATTCTAGAAGAGTCATCACAATTAATAATGGTATTTCCCAAAGTTCTTTCATCCTAGAATCCTTGCTTTTTTCTGTACTGCTTTTTTTTTTTCCTAATTATTATCTGTTGAGATTAGTGGTTTGCCCTTTGGTTTCTGGCATGGCCCACTGTACAAATGCTTTGTGGTAGAACTTTAATTTGTTCATGATGACACTCTTTCTGCCTTTGCCCATGGGAAAAATAAAATTGAGTCATTCTTCCTCTGGCCTTCTTCAGCTACATATCCTGTCAGTATGATGTTTATCTCAACTTGCCTGTTGATGATTACATTGATTGTGTTGTGTTATAGTACGCAGCGATGTGCCACTGGCTTTTTTTTTTTCTTTTAGTTTTGTAGGACTTACTCCCATTAAGAGGAAATGTTGTGAACTAAAGGGAAAAAAAGTTCCTTATTTCCTGATATTAAGGCACAGAATTGCCTCTGACATTGGTTATCAATCACTACTGAATTTGGTATAACACAAAGAGTAAATTATGTGACTATAAGAATATATATAGATCTATGTAATTATGAGCCACATTGTAGCTAGACTCTACTACAATAATTCTTACTGAGTTTTGATTTTGAATCATAGCAAAGCAGTGCTGGGACATGTAATAGATTTCAGAGTAGTGTAGTAGAAATAAATCTACCACTTAGGGTGGCTAGTCCACTTGCCAGTGTATTTACAACAAATGTTTTCTGAAAAGGAGTGGGAATTTTAAATATTGTATCATGTTTTTTTATTGAGAGGAAGCGGGGTAGGGAGAGGCAGAGAGAGAGAGTTGAGAGGAAGGGAGGTAGGTCAAGGCAGAGAGAGAGAGAGGAGAAAGAGAGAGAGAGAATGAGAGAGAGAGAGAGGGAGAGGAGATAGAGACACCGCAATACTTTATTTAGTGTGGTAGGGGCCAGGCTTGAACATGGGTTGTACACATGGCAAAATAGCACACTATCGAAGTGAGCTATTTCACTGGCCCTCATATGTTTTGTTTATTCTTATATCTTATTAAACACAGGTTTGGGATAATAATAGTGGCCTAGCTACCTATAAACTGTGCCCTCTTGGTTATATTTCATAAACTGTTTTCTTTACACTTTGGGGGGAGTTAATGGTTTATAGTACTTTTTTTTTTTTACAACCTCTGATCTCTCCATACTAGATGAGTAGGTGTCTACAGGCCACTTTCTCTCCCAATCAAGGTCCTTTTATACCATCACATACTAAGACTCCAGCATCCCTCTAGCTCATCCTTACCCCTCCTTCCATACTATATTCTTATATATGGCCACTTGCCAAAAATATATAAGTATTTTGTGAAATAAGGAATGCAAAATGTATATGATATTGCTCTGGCATGCAAAAAGTGAGTCATAAAATTCAATTGTATGTGTTAGTGACTAGGCAGCAGGGTGTTGGTAGACAAAAATAGGTAAGTAGTTGTATTCTCTAATTTTCTTCTGGTTAATAAGGCATTTGGAAGACTGTAGACAGAGAAATGTCATTGCATTTATATTCTTTCACTGTATAACAAATGAGTACAAATTTAAGGACTTAAGGCAGCAAACATTTATTGTCTCAAAGTTGCTGTGAGTTAAGAGACTGGGCACAACCAAGTTGACTCTAGTGTCTCATCGCATGTAAATAACATTCTTCTTCTAACTAATGCTTTACTAAAGTTATTTTTTTAAAAATTATCTTATGTAGATGTTGGCATAATTTGATCCCTGTGATTATGGGACTGAGTTTTCTCATTTTGTGTTGTTGGTTGTCAGTCAGGAGTCATTTTCAGGTACTAGAGAATACTTTATATCTCTTGCCATGTAGGTCACTTCCATTGGTCTGCTTACTTGTAGTGTGAATGTTTCCTTAAAAATACTATCA
Source organism: Erinaceus europaeus (assembly GCF_950295315.1). Taxonomy (NCBI): domain Eukaryota; kingdom Metazoa; phylum Chordata; class Mammalia; order Eulipotyphla; family Erinaceidae; genus Erinaceus; species Erinaceus europaeus. The sequence continues at coordinate 35,700,267 of NC_080185.1, forward strand.
TGGGAGTTGGGCTGTAGTACAGCGGGCTAAGCGAAGGTGGCGCAAAGCACAAAGACCAGCATAAGGATCCCGGTTCGAAACCCGGCTCCCCACCTGCAGGGGAGTCGCTTCATAGGCGGTGAAGCAGGTCTGCAGGTGTCTATCTTTCTCTCCTCCTCTCTGTCTTCCCCTCCCTCTCTCCATTTCTCTCTGACCTATCCAACAACAACAACAACAATAACTACTACAATAAAAAAAACAAGAGCAACAAAAGGGAAAAAATAAATAAAATAAATATTTTAAAAAGTTTAAAAATATATAAAAAATACCATCATATACCTGAAAGCAAAAATACACAATAGTCTGCAGTGAGTCAGTATGAAGTTCATAATGAAATAGTGTCTACTTAGATACCCTTCTCACCTATTTCCTATTATACTTCCCTCACTCACTCCCAAGCTATCCTTATCAAAGCAAGGAATGCAAAACCTGAATTAGGGCAAGAGACTGGCATACTTTCATGATGACTCTTCAGTAACTATCAGACCACCCCATCAGGTGGGGCCCTATTTGGGGTGTCCTGAGATTCCCAAACAGACGTGATGATCCTAGACCTCAAATAAATCCCTCTCTCCATTGTTACCAGTCATCTATATAAGGAATAACAGAACAGACCCCTTTGTGAGCCTTGCCCTCATAGGACCTTGCCCTCAGCTTGGATCAACAATAGTAAAGAATGTTCCATCCTCCGAAGGGAGGCTGGACAACATACTCTATGCTATACCTGAGGAAGATGGGTTCTGAAATTGGGGCAGCTTGGAACATTCCTCCTCATGACCACAGAATGTGAGCTCAGATCTACAGGGATGCAGAGGTCACATAGGTTCCTAAATATGGGCCCCAGATAAGATCAAATGGATGGAGTTTACAGTCAACAATATTATACCCCTTTCCCATATTTGGGAGCTACTCTCTTCCCTAATCCAGCTTTCTGGTCCTTCTGCCAGCCATGACATCATCACCTCCTCAGACAATAATTAGGACCCACCTGCATACCAGATTTCAGGCTCGGGGGGAAAAAAACTAGTATATTCACAGGCCTTTTGGAATACAACTAAAATATGCCTACTAGCTAGCTACAAAATGGAGACCCCCCAAAAAAACCTCTTCATCTGCACTACTCCGGCCTTTAGGTTCATTATTAGTCAACAACTTGTTTAGCTTTATATGTTAACTCTTTTTTCAGCCACCAGGTTCCAGATGCTAGCATCATGCCAACCAGAATTCCCTGGACAGAAAACCCCACCAATGTGTCCTGGAGCTCTGATTTCCCACAACCCCTCCCCACTGGGGAAAGAGAAAGACAGGCTGGGAGCATGGATCAACCTGTCAATGCCCATGTTCAGCGGGGAAGCAATTACAGAAGCTAGACCTTCCACCTTCTGCATCCCACAGTGACCTTGGGTCCATACTCCCGGAGGGTCTAATAATAATAAGAAAGCTATCAGTGGAGGGGATGGGATACAGAGTTCTGGTAGTGGGAATTTTGTGAAGTTGTACTTTTTTTATCCTATGGTTTACTCAATGTTTCCTTTTTATATATAAAAATTAAATAAAAAAGAGTCCTGAAGCAGTACATACTACTATCTTCTCTCCCTCTCTTTATCTCTGTCTCTCTCTCTTTCCCTGTCTCACTCTTCTATCCTAATTTCTCTCTATCTCTACCTAAAATAAATAAAAAAGAAAGTGTTTAGTAAAAGGAAAGAAAATGTGAAGGACTGATTATTGAGGATCTAAAGGTGAACTAAAGGGATACTACAGATGAACATACACGATGTCCTTTATACACGATAAAGGACATCCTGTGTGATGTCCTTTATCGTGTATACAGCCTGTATCCCACAATGCCCTTGGGTCCATACTCCCAGAGGGTTAAAGAATAGGAAAGCTATCAAGGGAGGGGATGGGATACGGAGTTCTGGTGGTGGCAATTGTGTGGAGTTGTACCCCTCTTATTCTATGGTTTTGTCAGTGTTTCCTTTTTATAAATAAAATAAAATAAATATCATCAGATAAAGAGAACTAAAGAGACTTTACTAATAAAATGAGCCATGAGCCTATAAATGATAGTGTAATTAGAGAAATTATATGTTATAAACTGTGCCATATTTTATTGGTTAGAATCAAGGTCATAGATTGTGTCTGTGCACAAAACAGGGAAATTATATAAGGACAATAAAACAGACAAAGGCCAGGTGTAGAGCCCTCAGTATAGTATTTTCAAATACTCAGTACACTCCTGCTAATCACTGTGCTGTATATAGAATCTTTATGACACGTTAGACATCATATGGATAGGAATTGGAATATCCTCAAAAAGAAGTTTTGTTTTTTGGTGTTAGGGCTTTAAACCTGTGCTATTCAACTACTACTGGCAGACATTTTCCCCTCTTAATTTCAGAGAGAGACAGTTGGGAAAAGGGAGAGGGAGCAGAAGTAAAGGGAACAGACACTGCAAAACTCCTCCACATTTTATGAATCTTACATTGTTGCTATGCATGATATTCCTATGTGGTTCTGAAGGATCTAACTTGGGTCTTTTGCACATGGAAAATTATATGCTTTTCTGAGTGAGCAGTATCCCAACCCAGCTTCAGGACTTTGAAAATGTAAATAAGTTTATGCTGTGTATGTTGTTCTTATAGCTTGCTTTTTGTTTTTTCTTTTTTGTTACCAGCACTTTGTTCAGCTCTGGCTTATGGTAGTGTTGAGGACTAAAACTGGCTCATTTGAATAATTATTATGCTATCTCCTCTGCCCTCTTTTTTCTTAACAATGAGTGTTATAGATCTTTCTGTCAGTTTATATGTTGATCTGCTTTGTTTATTAACATTTTGTGTGTGTGTGTAATTTCCATTTTATACTTTTGTGGGCCATATTATAATTAATTACATGTACATACACATTTGTGAACATGTGGAATTATGGTATAAAAATAGATACATTAGCTATACAGGACTTCGTAGAGTTTTTCATTTGCTGATATGTATCATCTATTAGAAAGGGTTGATTATAGAGAAAGCATTTCCTTAACATATCAACCATGGGTAAATAGTGTTTGGAAAGATGTGAAGGTAGTTAATAAGCAGGAGTAGATGAGTCAAAGGGTAAACACATTTAACATTTTTCTAATAAGTGAGAAAGATCTCATACACATATATTGCTAAAATGCTCTCCTGAAAAAACTGTGTTTTTATGCTACTAACAATCTATATGAGGGAGTGACTTTTTCCACATAAATGTTTTTTTGCAAAATCAGATTTTTTTCTATTGATGGCTTGTTAATGCTTTACAATGGAATCATTGACATATGCATACAATTTCATTATGTATCAGGCCCCCAAAATGTTCTTCCTCTCCTCCATCCTCCTCCTTCCCCAGAGTCCTTTGCTTTGGTGCAATACACCATGCCCAGTCTATGTTTCACTTTGTGTCCTTCCCCCAGTTCCCTACATTATTAAGTTCTGCTAATAAGTGAGATCATTTGATATGTGTCCTTCTCTTTTTGTCTTATCTCACTCAACATGATGTCCTCAAGTTCACCCAAGAGAATGCAAAATATACAACTTTATCAATTTTAACGGCTGAGAAGTATTCCAGCATACCACAGTTTTTTAGCTGCTCATCTGATGTTGGACATCTGGGTTGCTTCCGGGTTCTAGCAATTATAAACTGTGCTACTGTGAACATAGGTACACATAGATCTCTTCTGATAGGCGTTTCTGTTTCTTTTGGATTTTTTTAAATAATATTTTATTTATTTTTATTTTATTTTATTTATAAAAAGGAAACACTGACAGAACCATAGGATAGGAGGGGTACAACTCCATACAATTCCCACCACCAGAACTCTGTATCCCATCCCTCCTTTGATAGCTTTCCTATTCTTTAACTCTCTGGGAGTATGGACCCAAGGTCATTGTTGGATACAGAAAGAGGAAGATCTGGCTTTTGTAATTGCTTCCCCGCTGAACATAGGCATTGACAGATCGATCCATACTCCCAGCCTGCCTCTCTCTTTCCCTAGTGGGGGTGGTTCTGGAGAAGCGGGACTCTAGGACACATTGGTGGGGTTGTCTGTCTGGGGAAGTCTGGTTGGCATCATGCCAGCATCTGTAACCTGGTGACTGAAAAGAGAGTTAACATATAAAGCCAAACAAGTTGTTGACTAATCATTTAACTAAAGGCTAGATGACAAAAAGAAAGAGACATACAGAGAGAGCTCCCAGAGCACAGCTCTGGTCTGGCTTATGGTGATGCTGGGGATCAAACCTGGGACTTCGGAGACTCAGGCATAAGAGTCACTTTGCATAACCCTTATGCTGTATCCCAAGCCCTGTTTCTTTTGTATAAATCCCCAGAATAAGAATTACTGGATTAGTCCATTCCTACTGTCCCAGTAAGTCTCCACATTGCTTCCCACGATGGTTTGACCATTTTTCACTCCCACCAGCAGTGCAGAAGTGTCCCTTTTTCTCCTCATCTTCCCCAACATTTGTCATTTCTGTCCTTTCTGATGTGTGACATTCTCACAATTATAAAGTGGTATATAATTGACTTTGAGCACTTTCTCATATATATATTTTGGACCTCTGCATCTGTTTCTCAGTGAAATGTTTGTCCATGCCCTGACCCCATTTTCTAATGGGATTTCTTAGTGTGTGTGTGTGTGGGGGGGTTAGATTACTGAGCTCTCTATATACTTTTGTTATTATTTCTTTGTCTGATGCATTTTGTATAAAGATTTTCTCCCATGTCATTGGGTATCTTTCTATTTTGATGTTACCTTTTGCTGTGCAATTCAGTTTGATGTAGTCCCATTGGTTTCCTTCCTTCCTTCCTTCCTTCCTTCCTTCCTTCCTTCCTTCCTTCCTTCCTTCCTTCCTTCCTCTTTTTTGTATTATATTTATTGGGTAGAGACCATCAGAAATCGATAGGGAAGGTAATAGTAAAGAGGGAGAGAGACACCTGCAACACGGCTTCACCACACTTACAAAGCTTTCCCCCTTCTGGTGAGGACAGGGGGCCCAAATTCATGTTCTTGTGCACTTTATTATGTGTGCTCAACCAGATGCAACACCACCACCACTCCGCATTGGCTTATTTTCACTTTTGTTTTCTTTGCTGTTGGGTTTGATTCCTTGAATTTTTTTTTTTGAAGCATAGGTCATGAGGTGTCCTGTTAATGTTTCCTTCTATGAATTTGGTAATTTCTTATTTAATGTCCATGTATTTGATCCACTTGAATTTGACTCTTGTGCATGGTAATATGTAATGGTTCAATTTCATCTGTTTGCCTGTTTTAATCCAATTTTTCCAGCACCATTTGTTGAAGAGACTTTCCTTTTGCCATTTAATGGTTTGAACCCCCTTGTAAAACTATTAGCTTATCGTAGGTGTGGAGGCTTATTTCTGGATCATCAGTTTTTATTCAGCCAGCCTGTGTGCCTATTTTGGGTCCAGCTCCAGGCAGTTTTGATTACAGTAGCTCTGCAACATAGCTGGAGGTCAGGTAGTATAATGCCTCTGGCCTTGTTCTTTTCTCTTAAGATTTCTTTTATAGAGCTATAGAAATCAAGATGTAGACTAGAGAGACAACTGAATGGTTCAACAAAAAAGGCTTTCATGCTTGAGGCCCCAAGGGCCCAGGTTCAGCTCCCAGCATCACCATAAGGCAGAGCTGAATAGGGCTCTGGTTTCTCTCTCACACTCACTTGTTCTTGCTCCTGATCTTTGTTCTTAGTCCTATTTAAATAAAACATTAAAAACAAAGACATCCAGATGCATGAGGATGAATAGCACTGGGAAAACATGGGAAACTTTGGACAGGGCCAGTGCTCATTTGATCACACAATACTGATTTACTTTGCTAGTACTTTCAACATTTGGTCTTCACTACTTCAGGATGACTTTTTCAAATACAGACAGTGACAAAGGGAGAACAACTATGATATCATAGCACCAAAATGTCCTCCAGGGACGAGGGAACTGAGCAAAAATATTTGTCCTATGTATTATAAAGCAGGGATATTGTCTGGGTGACTTACCTGGGAGATCCAATGCTGCTAGTTTTGTTGATTAAAAAAAAATGCTTTCATGTCTGTAAAATACAGAGCCATAGAAATTCTCTCTTGCTTATGGTGAGCATTCTCTCTAGAGTGCTCATTCTAATTCAACCCACATTATGTATACATACTTACATATATTGGAAGGGAGGCAGAGGGAGAAAGGAGAATGGATAATTTAGAGAGTGAACATTTTGGCAGTTTAAAAATATCAGTGAATGTTGATAATGCATGTTATTAAGTCAACAGCTCTAAGAGTCCTTCTTCAAAGCCATTTCCAAATCACCTATGATTGTATGATTAGAGACCTCTTAAAACAAGTAAAATAGTTCTGTAAACTAGGTTATCTATTAGAGTACTAAAACCTGCTGAGAGCTATCATGTAAAAAATAGCATGCTGCATGCCTCCCCCAAAAGAAATACAATTGCCTTAATAATACATAACATTGTCAGAAATACGTTGTGGGATGGTATCTCTGGAGCTGCATGGAGATTTTTCAATTTGCTGATTACAAAGCCTACTCGGAATCCAGAGACTCATTCTAAACCATTGTAGTTTGTTGAGATCTGCATTTCTTATTCAGTTTTCTGAAAGTAATTATGAGTGCTGTAGAAATTCTCGGTTTTATCCAATTTCTGACAACTGCATCATGTTAACTACTCCTTCCATTTAGTTGTTGTTTTCCCTGCTTTTTATGAGAATATATAGGAGGAAAACAACCAGAAAATAAACCTTCTTTCTTCATGCTTTCTGTTTAGCACACATGCACTTTCAATTAATTATGTCTACAATTTGTGGATCGATCATGTAAAGAGGTAATCTTGGCTTAGTCCAATTGGTTTAATCACCCTGAATTACATGTCCAATACAGAAGTTATAGACACACTACACTGCCAACACTGAAAATTGCTGATTACAGGACAGCATTGGTAAATATTGTTTAGAAAGATTTGAAGATGTTTTACAAACAAGTAATTTTTAAAGAAATGATTAAACCAGATTTATATCATTCCGTAAGCCTCAAAAGAAATGATTACTTCAAAAAGTTATTCTAATTTTCCAAGAATGTGTCATAGTGAAACCATAACTTTATAATATGCACTGAAAAACAGTCACCATGTTTAGAAAATGTTTCCTTCTGTATACAACGTTTTGTAATTGATATAGCCAGCAAACTACAAACTTTAAGGAGGACTGTAATGAATAAACATGTATACCCCAAATTGATTTGTATTGAGAGTTCCCCAAATTTATTTCTATTGAGAAATATTTTCTCTTAAAACACAAATATTTCCCTACATTAGGAAATGCTGATTTCTAAGTGGTATCACTCATATTTGCCTTAACTAGATGCAAAATATCTGTTTCCAAAATTACCATATGAATTTTGTGTAATTCTCTTTAAGTATAATTTTAATTCCTTTTAAAATTGCAGCAGTGTCTCAAAGTCATATATTTTGATAGCAGTTTTTGTTTATAAAACTCATCATAAAAGCTTTACTAATTAACCTACTAATTAATTGAATTAATGGTGTAGTAGAAATGAAGATAATTCTGAAAGGCCACACCTCTCTATTCACAAATTATGGGATTCATGCTTAATAAAATATATAGCCCTCAGAAGATGGCACTTGATAACCCCACATCTTTGAATTAATTTATTTTTTCTGTTATCATTGTAGACTTTGCTTGTGAAAGGTAATCTAAGGACACCTCCGGAATTAGATAACGGAGGACTGCTAGTTCACCTTCATCTAAGCAATGAACTGATAACTGTGATTGAAAATTGTAGTCAACTTAAAACAAAACAAAATAATAAAAAAAGGAAATTACTGTCAAATGAAAGTGTAGCTTTGGAAACTGAACACTTATAAATTGTATTGATGGGGAACCTGCACCTGAGCCACAGTGAATCACTTCACTTGGATTATATTTAATGGCAATTGGAAATATCTTTGTTCCTTATGATTTTATTGCATGGAAGTCTTTTTTTTTTTTTTTTTTTTTTTTTTGTATTTCAGCCCAGAAAGTCAAGTTTATTGGGAAATAAATTCTCAGTGTTTCATATGTTGTCTTTAAAGAAACGGTGGTCACCACCTGCCGCTTGACACCCACTGATGCCGTTTTTCTTCCTAATCAAAAAAAGCAGGTCAGCAATTTCCTAGCAGGACCAAAGTACTAAAGGTTACCTTTTCCCTGAACTCTTATCATGAGCCAGGCTTACAACTAGTACAATATGGGACATTTGTCTTTCTAGTCTCCCTCCACCTGCTCCACACCCCCCAAAAAAAGATTTGAGGATTTAAACACTTGCTAAAAGGTTTGAAATTCTAGATTACCCTCCTCTTTGGTTCTTTATAAATCAAATCTATTTCCTGAAGATGGCAGTTTGGTCAATTGCACATTTATGCAAAACGCGTATACTTTCTACAACTTTGTGTAATCTGTTACCTGTGCTTGAACATTCTTCTCTTCTTTAGTCTTTCCCCCAGCCACTCACCCATCTCCTTTTCAGTTTATTAGACTGTTAAGTACCCAGTAGATTCAAAGTTAGATGCTACTTACTTCAGCACATTTCTCTTGTCTCTTACTATACATACACAATTACATTCTGTCATTTTCCCTACCTAGTCAAAGCAAAGTGTATGTCCCGGGACTTTTTAAGATAAGATACACTGTAAATTTTTCACATAACTAAAGGTGTTTCTTTTATTTTCAAACCCCTCTCTCCCAATGACTTAGTGGTTCTCTAATAGGCCTAACCACTTACCTGGCATGGTTATTATAGATGCAAACTTCCAGACCACATCCCCCGAGGGCCTGTGTTATGGGCTTGTGAAGAGTGCCCAAATCTACAGTTATAGGAAGTTGCATAGGTGAAACTGGTGTGAGTGGTCTGTGGGCCTCCTTTTGAGAACATTTGTGTGTGCATGTTGGGGCGGGGCTTGAAAGTGATATGTGAGAGGAAAGGTTATGTACATACATTAAAAGAAACACCAATTGTAGCAAGCCAATTGCAGACACTCTCCTAAAAATACAACACCAAACACCAGATAGTTTATTTTCAAGAGACCAGGTAAAAAATATAGTTTACTGCCAGTGCAACTTTTATTCGTGTTTGCCTAAGTTCCAGTCAGTGACATACAATTTTTCAGCATGAAATATTAGTCCTATGGAAGGGCCTATCGTTAAAAGCCTTAGATATCATTAGCTATCAGAGTGTATGTAGTCTTTTACTGGAAGCACTCAAACCATAGTGCATGAGGACCACCCCTCCCCCTCCACCACTACCACTCCATTCAACCACATAGTCCATCAAGACTGAAAGGCTGCTGTTGGGAACACCAAGGGAATGTTGCAAAAGGGAGAACCCCCTCTTAGAATCTAATGTAGAGCTATAGGCTGGAGACCATGCAGTTTTAAGAACCCAAGAGTAACTTGCATCAGGACATACCAGTTGGTCTGACAATAGATTGTAGAACTGACTGATTACAAACATTGGGAATAATAACTGCCTTGACAATAGGCTGTGTACTATAAATAGTAAGGCAGTTCTATGTGTATGCCCTTGAAAATTGTTTCCAACTTCACTAGAACTAGTGGCATAAATCCTGGATATAGCAGTAGAGATTTGTTCAAGTGAGGATTCCACAGAACACTGGACTAGAGAAAGATGCTAGCCATTACATACGTTTCTTCTGAAGAGGAGGCTAAGGATAGCCATTCGTGCATAGCGGGCTTCCACTATGAACAGAACTCAGAAGCTGGTGAGTTGATAAAGTTCTTGATTTCACTCTGGCTGCTAGCGGTAATGAATCATTTACTGCATATGTTCATTGCATTCCTATGGCATCTCCAGAGGAGAGAAATGTAAAACATTAAACCTCAAGGAAGTTAAACAGGAACCAAAAATAAAGAAAGCATGCCAAGGCAAGTAGGCTAAGTGAATGGAGCTATAAACACTAAGCACTATTTCGTAGGAGGTAGGCCTATCTCATAGCTTATGTGGGTTTGTAAAGAAGAAACTGAATCCTGCACAGACCCTTCTTTTCAAATAGCTACATATGCTGAAAGAAAAACTATTCGGAATATCTGTATTTCCTCCCAGTAGTTTTGCATTGTTTTATGAAATGTGTGAAAAATGAGTTGACTGCCTGTTCAAATTACCTGAAGAACCATGAAGAGAGAGCGGCAGATCTCTGACATGAGAGAAGTTGAGACAGAGGGACAGGAGGAGTGGAGAGACAATAGGAATTTGCTGTTCTTTAAAAAAAAAACCTGAGATTAAAGATTTACAGTAAACAGTAAATACAGTTGTTGGTACATGTGCAAATTTTCTCAGTTTTCTGCAAATCAATCTACTCACCGCCCCCCCAGTTCTCCCCTCACTATTGTACATCAAGATCTGAAAGTCACCCCCCAGAGACTTTTTGTTGGTATTGTTTGTTTGTTTTTACTTTGCTGCAATACACCAAACCCAACCCAAGTTCTGCTTTGCATTTTTCCATCTCTTCTTATTTCTAAACTTCTGTCTATTAGTGAGACCACCCCATAGTCATCCTTCTCTTCCTGGCTTATCTCACTTACCATGTTTTCTTCAAGCTCCATCCAAGTTGAGGTGAAGAAGGTTAATTCAACATATTTAATAGCTGACTAGTATTCCATTGTGCATATAGACCACAACTTTCTCAGCCACTCATCTGTTGTTATACACCTGGGTTGCTTCCAGGTTTTTAATTTTTTTATTTATAAAAAGGAAATACTGACAAAACCATAGTTGTTTTTTTTTTCATTACTAATTGTGCTGCTATTAACAGAAGTATACATAGTCTTTGGGATGGGTGGGTTTGGTTCCATAGGATATATCCCCAGGAAAAGAATTTCAGGGCCATAGGGTAGATCCATTTCTAGCCTGCTGAGAGTTCCAGAATGAGCTGTTATTAATAAGCTCCTAAGTTCTGAATAATAAGCTCCTAAGTTCTGAATGAAGACCTTCTGGCTAAAATTCTTGTAATTGGCCTGAAAACAAAATTAATGTACATACCATGGTCTGAATTGTAAATCTTTCTAATATAAATATGGTGTGTGTGTGTGTGTGTGTGTGTGTGTGTGTGTGTGTGTGTGAGAGAGAGAGAGAGAGAGAGAGAGAGAGAGAGAGAGAGAGAGAGAGAGAGAGGGAGAGAAGGATGTTCATAAATGTGATGGAAGTCAAGCATGGGACCTTGAAGAGTATATTACTTTTTAGATGTAGTCATGGGGTAGAAAGAACCCTCATGATAGGATTAGTGACTTATAAAACAGGATGCCGGGGAACTTGCTTTCCCCCTCTCTGCCATGCAAGGATGCAGCAAGAAGGTGACTATCTGCAATTTAGGAAAGAAATTTTCATCAGAATTTGATCGTGCTGACACACTTCTTTCAGAACTATGAAAGAATAAATTGCTGTTGTTTGAACCACCCAATTTATGATATTCTTTTATGGCAGCCCACGCTAAAGCACAGTATAGCCTTAATTCCACTTCCAACTTGGTTTCTTTTTTGTAGAATATCAGCAAAGATTCTGATGCTTGTGTTTAAAAAGCATATAATGCTTCTATGTTAACTTTAACATGTCTTTCTTTCTTCCTTTTTTGTGATCTCTGGGGTTTTGTCACACCAGATTGACTTTTGTAGAGAGAGAGAGAGAGAGAGAGAGAGAGAGAGAGAGAGAGAGAGAAGGAGGTGGAGAAACCACAGCACTGAAGCTTCTCCTAGTGTGTTAGCAATCCCATGTGGTGTGCCAGGAACTAAAACCTGGATTGTGTACAGAGCAAAGCAAGCACCATTCCTAGGTGAGCTAACTCACCAGTCCCTAGCTTAAATATTTCTGCTAAGTCATTGTTACTCATTTATTTATTCTCTTCACTAATATAATTATAAGCATATAGTTTGCATCAGAAAGAACTCTGGGCATTGAATTATGGTAAAAATGGAATTCTGGACAGTAGAGTGAAGGTGGTGAAATTCCATGAAGTGATGAAGAAAGATTAGAATGAGATTAGAAAATGGATAGAGTGTGAAGGTAAACACCTATGGTATGATTTTTCACTCTTTCCAGCTCTGATAACAGCACATTCATGTAAAATTAAGTTCAGCAAAGTTGGAAATATTTTCAAAGGACACAATTTATTATCTAGGGGCCAATGATTTAAAGGCAAATAACACTATTGAAAGATAGAGCATGGATAAGCCAACTTTGGGTAATTATATGCATAGGAGTCTAAATTATTCAACATGTTCTTCATCTGTCCTGGAGGCTTTGTTTACAGGTCTTTGGCAATTTTGTATAATCTCCAGCAGGTTTCTGTTTCCATCAAGATGATGCTAGCATCTCATATCTTCTTGTTCAGTAAGTGTATGGTGCTTTGAGAGCATCTGAGGTGATAAAGACTTAGTGACCACAGATAAAAGGACCAGTGGGTAGCAGGCTGATTCTGTGTCTGTTGAGTTCTCTCTGAAATTATTCTTTTTTATATTATTCTCAGAATGAAGCAGCCAGATTACTCATCTGTTAGCCAAGATGAGTCCCAGCCTATGCTGTGCATGCAGAGTTTTTGAGAAGCCCCAGGTTACAAGAAATGATGCAGAAGCAATTGTACATGATTGGTACTCTTCTGGCTGAGTTTTGTCTACTGTTTCCAAATAATGGGGAACACATGGTGTGACCCAAGGAAGTCTTTTTTTATTATTTTCTTTCATTTACAGAATCTGAGCTCCCTAAATATTGTAGCTAGGTTTAGTTTTAGTTCAAATTCTATTGCTGATCTCTTTGCTCCTGTACTCCCTTTCCTTAACCAAAGGGGCAAAAAATTCATTGTGTTTATGTAAGTGTGTTTTTTCATAGATGTGGAAAGAGCTGGGGAAAATATTTTCAACACTAAACTGATGGTAATTTGTAGAGACAGTGAATTCATTGCCTGCCAGTTTACTACAAGTTCCTAGTTACATGGAAAGGTTTTGCTCTTCTAAGTCATCAGGTATGAACTCTCTAGAAGTAATTTTAGGTGTAGACATCATATCTACAGTAACCATGTCCCTATTTTAATCAACAAAAATGTTAATAATTTTAAAATAAAAACATCAAATCTTATTCCAATTTTCATTTTGCAGAAAGAGAACTGACATGTAAAATTAAAATGACTTACAATTTTGTTCTAACTTTAATGTATACTAAAGCCTAAGTAGTAGTAGTATATGTGTGAATAGACTAATAAGTAAAAATTCATATTCAAGTATGTTAAGGTTTTTTTTAGTCATTCCATTAGTGTTGATCACTCATAGCTTCAGTTGAGGTGATCAAATAGGCAGTTGGATATTGCTTAGCATTTATTTTATGTATAATATTATTAACCTAAAAAAACAAATTGGCAAGTTTTTAGAATGTAAGGCATTTGAGATACTACACTTCATGATCATTGGCTATACAAGGGGGCTTTCTTTCATCTATATGGCAGTTTCTATTCTTTATCGTTTGTACACGTTATCTGTAAATGTGTATTCAGGAGGTTAGGTTCAAACTGTTTCAAAAGCTTACCGTCTAACATGGTTTGTACATATATAAGGATACCTGAATAGTCTAAGAGTTAAATAAAAGTCTGACTTTTTGTTCATAGTTTTGTCATGTTTATTACTAAGGTTCATTGTGGAATTAATGGTTAATGTTTGGAAATAGATAATGGTTAATCTAAAATTGTAATGAATACTTTGTAGGGGGTTAGGGCGGATGCCACACCAGGTGAAACGCACACAGTACTATTCACAAGGACCCGGGTTTAAGCCCTTGCTCCCTGCCTGCAGTGGGGACACTTCACAAGTGCCGAAGCAGATCTGCAGGTGTCTTTCTTTGTCTCTCCCTCTCTAATGCCCTCTCCCGTCTCAATTTCTATCTGTCATATTTGGGAAATAATAATAGTAATAATAATGGCTCCAGGAGTAGTGGATTCGTAGTGTTGGCACCAAGCCCCAGTGATTACCCTGGAGGCAAAAATAAATAAATAAATAAATAAATAAATAAATAAATAAATTTGTATATTATGCTTTCAAAATATTCAGTATGAAGAAATTCATGTTTGAGGCCCTCCCAGAATAATTTATTTGATGAATGTACCAAAAGAGCTTTAAAAAACATTCACATGTGAGAGAATCTCATGCTATAATTTTAGTGATATCATTATCATAAAGTCATTGCTTGTTGTTTTTTAATTTGCCTAAGGGTGGGTACCCAGAAAAAAGAATATATTTTAAAACAGAGTCTTGTAGCTGATACTATTATCATCATTTGGAAGATGGACTAACAGAGGTCTAGAGAGGTCAAGCCACATGTTCAGCTTATAAGAAGTCATTGCTAGATTGAATTCTCAAGGCTCCAATCCTGTACTCTATCCAATCCTGTCACTCAGCTGTGAAACCATCAAGGATTTACTATAAGCAGAACTAAAAACAGCAGGACCTCCTTCACTTGTGATGTACCAAAAAGATAAGGTCCAATCACTTGACAGGATGAATTGAGGCTGATTGTGTCTGAAGGACAAAGAGCCAGATAATTTAAAATAGCTTGTTTTTTTCTCCCATGCCTAAAGTGACCACTGAAGCACTTCACTTAGAAATAAAAATATTATAAAGATAATGTTTCATTAATTTCTGTTCTGAATATGGTACCCTTTTATGACTAGCCTGATAAATAATTTCATTGGATGAACAGAGCTGATGACACCATTCTATCTAGTCAGCAGATCTCCATCAACTTTTGTGTACTCCATTAACCATCCCTAATTTTCTTTTTTTCTACCATCCTAATTTTCTAATCTTTCATAAACATAAACATAAACACACACGGAGAGAGAGAGAGAGAGAGAGAGAGAGAGAGAAGCATACCCATTTACTTTGTCAGTACCAAACTTTTCAAACATAACAAAAAGTACAGAAAATATAACATTAGATTCATAGTGCTCTGTATTTAAAAAGAAACACAAGGAAAAGACCAATGTAAAGCTTCACCTCCTCCTTCCCTTCTCAAAGGTGATACTTTTCCTGAAATTATATTTGGTTTATAACATTTCATGAATGATTCTATAAAATATGCCAGTACTTAGCACTAAAAGGTACTAAAATTGTTTGGCACTGGAAATTTGTATAAATTTTATATACGTTCTTCTTCTATCTCTTCCTCCTCCTCCTCTTCGTTGTCTTCTTCCTCTTCTACTTCTTCTTCTTCTTCTTCTTCTTCTTCTTCTTCTTCTTCTTCTTCTTCTTCTTCTTCTTCTTCTTCTTCTTCTTCTTCTTCTCCTTCCCCTCCTCCTCCTCCTGCTCCTCCTCCTCCTCCTCTTCCTCCTCTTCCTTCTTCTTCTTCTTCTCCTCCCTCTCCCCCATCCCACTCCTCCTCCTCAGTCCTCTGTTAATCACCTGGGCTTCACTGCTCCAGGTCTGATTTGTCATGTAGAAAGACAGACAGAGAGGCATAAGGAAAGACACCATACCAGCAATATTTCCTTCAGTACAGAGGGGACCAGATTTGAGCCCGGGTCCTGTGCATGACAAAGTAGACACACTATCCAAGTGAGCTATCTTGCTGCTCTTACTTATAATTTTTCTGAAAATGTTCAGTCTTTTAAAAAATTAAATGATGGTTTCATTCATGTGGAACATAGATCATTGAAATACATAAAATTACAAAAAAAATAAGAATAGTCAAAATGTCTCTAAGACTATGAGAACCATGCAGGTCTTCATGGGCATGGGGGCACAGAACTTTGTGGTAAGTACAGGGTGGAAATATACCCCTGTAATCTTATAATATTGCAAAGCATTGTTAAATCCATAATAAAATTATATTAAATTTTAGAATCTTATCTATTATTGGAGAGATATCTTAGCATGAGAGCACCAGACTTGTATGCCTAAGACCCCAGAGACCTAGGTTCAATTCCTAGTGGTAACATATGTCAAAGTTGAGCAGCCTTCTGGTCTCTGTATATTTCTCATATAAACAGATGAGTTTATACTTTAGAAATATAAATTTAGAAATGAATATGTTATTTAAACACTTTACATATGTTTGAAACTAATATATAATTTAGAACATGTATATTATATAATACATATTTATAAATTGCATATTTAATATGAGAAAAGTATTAGAAGTTGCATATGAGATAGAGAGAAAGAAAGAGACTGACCAGAGTGCTACTCAGCTCTGACTTAAGATAATAATGAGGATGGAACCTTCATCTGCTGAGGCCTCAAGAGTGCAAGCCCTGTGCTCTAACACATTGAACTATCTCCCCAAGCCAAGTAAATAAAACTTAAAAATCACCTATACACCTCAAATTCTATCACTGTATCTCTATAATTACAGAGCAAAATAAGATAAATTTGGTTTCTACAAAAGTAGTAAACATTTATTTCTTTTCCTCTTGGTCATTCTGCTTCATCACTAGAACAAATTGCTTATGCATTTGCAAGGCCCATCTGCTCAGTTGAAGGAAGAATCTCTCTATCTAACTAGAGATCTGCTCTTCACAACTTTGACGAGCTGGTATGCCTGGGGGATGTGTCTGAAATCTCACTGCTCATGTTTTATCCTGTTTGATTTCATTTTCTTTAAGTATGAGCAATGTATTTTCTGTTTGTGAATAAGATTAGGAGAGCATACTTTGCCAATGCACATCTGTAAAATAAAGTATGTTTGGCAGATGCATCTTGGGTTTTTGACACCTATCCAAGCAGCAGTTAACATCCATCACTGCAATGTTGCAATATTCTACCTGTTCTTTTTTTGTCTTATCTATAATTAATGCTGTGTTTAAAATAGTTTCCGTTGTCATTATCATTGTGAATTTTAGCAATTCTTTTTTTAATATCCCACAGACCCAATAGATATTTTCAATACAGTGCCATGTCACATTCACTCAAATGTGATTGTTTAAGGTTTCTCAATAGTTGATAATTCGATGTTTAGAGTCAGCGTTTATATGGTTTGAACATAACCCATTTTACACTTCACTGATTTTCACCAAGAAGAGAACATTTCTACCTTTGTTTCCAACGCTGATGGAGTCATATTTACCTCTTTAGATGTAATTGCCTTCAAGTGAAGGAAGTAATTTTTCCAAAGCCATTTCATAAAAGTATGTGTCACTGAATCAACTGATCAGGGCATGATAGAATAAGACCTTGTGCTATAAATGGATGACAAAATCTAAGCTCCACACTAGAATCTAGATTATACAGATTGAAGCAGGTGAGCATCACAGAAACATGACCTGATTGATGTCAGAAGACAAGGGAGTAGTAAACCAGAGTCAGTAGTACAAGCGTCTAAATTCATCTGGAGAGCAAAAATGCAAAATAAATAGAGCAAATGATGAACCAGACTCTTAAAAGCAAAGCAGTAGGCATAAAACAAAGAAAAGGTAACAGAAAAGCAAGAAATAGTGTGGATAATATGTTCTTAAGCAAGCTGTTTCCTTTTTCTAAATTGCAATTTCATCATCTTTAAATGTACGGATTTGCTTATTGACAAGGTTTCTTTCAATTTTTACCATGTCTTAATTTTGATTCTAGGATATGAGATAACTCAAAGACTAATGCTAAATCCATATTAGAAAACTGTCTACTTTTTAATCATCTTATTAGGGCATTACTAGTTTATGGTACAGTACATAGGCACAGTTTCTCACCTCCCTGTGATAGGTGTCTGAAGAACTTTCACTCCCAATTTAGGGCCTTTTCCACTATAATGCAACAAGACTACACACACACACACACACACACACACACACACACACACACACACACACACACACACACACACCCTGCCACGTGCCAATGCCCTTTCTCTTTATTACTCAGAGTCCTTTATTACACACACACACACACACCCTCTGCCACGTGACAATGCTCTTTCTCTTTATTCCCCAGAGTCCTTTATTTTTCTGCAATACACAATATGCTCAGTATACTCTGTGACAATCAGTCCATGTTTCACTTTATCTTTTCCCTTTCTGGTCTTGTTTGTTAAGCTCCATCTATGAGTGAGATCATCTCATATTCAACCTCCTCTTTTTTGGTTTAGCTCACTTAACATGATTCCTTCAAGTTCTATGTAGGATGAGACAAATGATGTAAATTTGTCATTTTTAACACCTGAATAGTATTCCATTGTGTATCTATACCACAGCTTTCTTAGCCACACAACTGTCATTGAACATCCGAGTTGCCTCCAAGTTTGGGCTATCAAAAAGTGTGCTACTATGAATATAGTAATATAGTTTTATATATATCATTGGATAAGTGGTTTTGGTTTTTGGTTGTTTTTTTTTTTTTAGATATGCCCCCATAGAGGAATTTTCAGTTCATAAGATAGGTGTATTTCTGAAATTCTGAAATGTTTCCCAACTGTTTTTCCACAAGGATTGGACCAATTTGCATTCCCAGTAGCAGTACAGAAGGGTTCCTTTTCCTTTCCAACATTTGTCGTTTCTGTCTTTTCTATTGTATGACATTCTAACAAATATAAAGCAGTCTCTTGACTTTTAAAACAAAAAGGCATGCCTTCATGTTTGTACTGTACTTCATAACATGCTTATGTGATTTTAGGAAATGCTGTGACATGCTTTAGACAGTTTTTTCTTTCTATAAAAGTATGTTGAATTTGCTTTAATGACATGACAAGGAATTACAACTTAAAAATGTTTTCACCTGCTTACCCCCACAATCAGTGTCATTAAGCCACCTGTGACTCATGGAATATCATTTTATTGATTAAAATTTTTGTGAGCCTTTTCAATACCCATGCTATATATTTTAAGCCTAAAATCAATCCCTCAGAAAATCCTACTGTACATTCTTCTTAATGGTTTACCATTGTTGCCCCAGTAACAGCACAAAAATTTCAGTTGTACATGCAGTGACTATGCCTTTTCCTTAATGTCCTTGAAGCAACTTTTAACGAATGCTTAAGTGGTATGATTCCCTTGTGGAATGGCATTCCAATGATCATTTCTCACTTGTAGAGCACAGTATTTGCTGTTATTTCTTTAATTTTAATATTTCCCATTACCCTGAATCATTTATGAAGGTAACTGTGCCAACTCTTGGTGACCAGACACACCAAAAACAAATCAGTGACCTCTTAGAAATTAATGTGAGGAATGTGTCCTTTTGCTCCCAATAGGATGGGAAATATTAACACTTAGGGTAAGAGGTTAATAAAATCTAGAGTTGAATGCCGTAATGAATTCATTCATAGAGCAGAAATGTATTTTAACATTTTGTAATATATTTATAAAGCATTTATAAATATCAACTAATGTATATTTAATGAACATAGCAAGAATTCTGCTGCCTAATATCCAAACACTGTATTTCATAATTATGATCTGCTCACTGGGCACCATTTCACAAATGGGAGGTCAGGGCTGGGAAAACAATTTCTAGAAGTGTAAGCCCCAAATGTACTTTTCATAGTGCTTTAACAACTCAGACTACTGTATTTACCCATATTCATCTGTATCCATTAATTTTGATTTTTTTTTACCAAAGTACCACTCACCTCTATTGATGAGCTTGAATCTGAAGCCTTTCATATATACAAGTCCTGTGCACTACTAGTTTACATGTCTTCTTGGCCTTCTATCACTGACTTTTAAAAATTAAATAGTCATTATTACTGATGTTTTGGCCAGATGGCATTCACTGAGCACCTTCTATGTGTTGAATAGTCTGAAATGACAGAGAGATACTCTAGGTCTCTAAACAAGGTTGATCTTTTCAGGCAATGAAAATCATGTGCAAAAATCTGAACGCATGAGAGCATGGAACTTTGAACTAATCTAGGGCCAGAGAAAAGTGTGTTGGCATAGGGGTGAGGCAGGAGATGTCAGTGGGAACTGCTTTGCAAGAACTTTCTATATCATTGGCTGAGTTTGAGCTTCAGTATGAAGGTAGTGGGGCACCATTCAGGTAACGTGATTGCATCTACATTTCAAAGTTGAATCTTAACAGCAGCTTGAAATAAAGACTGAATAAGAGATAGTTAAATCTGTAAACAAGGAAGCCAATTAAGGGGCTATTTCTTTGATCCAAATGAAAAAATAATGATTCAAACTAAAGCTATGGAAGCTGAAACAAGGTGACAGAAGAGGCAACACAGTGTAACAGGAGCTTTGGAGTCTATCAGAAATTTAACTTTTAATTACAGCAGTGCCATTTACTACCTCTGTGACTTTTGGAAACTTATCAGCTTCTTTGATTCTACAGAGTTGTGACACAGTGATTGATGTAATTACTCAACAAATGGTTAACAGTGTTTTTGATTTGTAAGTGGTATATTATACAGGACTAGGTGATCAGTTGTATGCAGAGGTTGAGAAAAAAGATAAATAGAAAAAAGTGTATAATCACCTATGTTCATTTCTCTTTAGCAATATGGCTTAAAAATATAAACCGTAGCCATAACTGTTGGGTAGAGAAGAGATAAAAAAAACAAAGTTAAGTAGGGTAGATGAGACTTCTGGGGTTAAGGAGTTATTGTTTCTTGATTTTAACTAAAAGCTAATGGATTCTTTTAAGGATCAAAAATATAATATCCTTTAAAGATCAAGACAATATAATAATAATATGAGAAATGCTGTGTCATAAAATCTAAAGCTGAAATAGACTTTAGAGTCCATCTAGTTCAATTGTCAAACCACTGACAATAAGAACTGCTCAGCACTTAAGCGTGTCTGTTCAAAAGCTACTTATGATTCATTCAACTCACTATCTTCCTGGGCAGAACCCTTTTTGGAAAGTATGGTGGTGATTTTCCATGAAGTGCTTCTCTAGACCTAAAGGGATCGTTTTGATAACCATTTGTAGATATATCACTATAAAAACCTCTTCAGATGATTCAGTCTCTGTGTTGATATTCATATTTCTCTCTTACATAACTACTAATTTAACCTATAATGTGTAGCTAACTTTTAGCTGTTTCCACTTGCTAATTTCCACCCCTCAGTACAAGACATATAATTCCCATTGAACATTCTTTTAACTATTTTATTGTTTCCTCTGTCTTCAAAAGTGTGCTTTGATGAACAAAATGGAATCAGCAAAATTGTGTTTATTTTTTCCTGTTACATTTTGTAGTGACAAGCAATAATAACAATAATATGCCTATTAGATGCTTGCTATCTGGAAGACATTGTTGTAAGCACTTTACATATACAAACAATTGTGATCTTTATATGTAATGTTCTGTCTGATTATTCCCATTTTACAAAAAAAGGAAACTAAAGCCAGAGAATTTAAATAATTTATCTGAGTTCACATAGCTAGTAAATTGCAGAGTTTGTAGTCAAACTCAGGCAGTGACAATTTGACTCCAGAGGCAGGCTCTTAAACCTTATCCATAATGACCAGGAAGCAGATACTATATTGAACATTATAAGACACTGGTCTATTCAGGTATAATTATGAGTCCCTTAATAGTATTTCTCTCTCTCATTTTGCCTCTACTAGATTCTTAATTCAGGCACTTATTTCTGTTGTAACAATTGCCTTAAGATGCATATGTTTTCATGTGTTCTAATTTTGTTTAAGCCTTTATTATGAGCATATGCCCAGGGCTATAGCGAAAGGTTGATTAAAAGGGGGCAAATAAATAAATAAACAAATAAATAAATAAATAATGCCTACCCCCACTTTTTGTATCTCTAGGGGCTCCGGGATGTGATAAAGCAAAACACTGTTAAAAATTCATACAAGTAACTTGCATTGTATATAATGCATGGCAACTAAACTTTTTAGTGTCTTGGCAAAACCCTGGGGCAACAGAGAGGTACCTCAGAGCACAGAAAGTGCATCTGAAATGGTAATGAGAAGTGAGCAGTGTGACAAAGTGCTAGTAAGTGAAATATTTCCTTGAGACAAATATATATTTGAAGAAGGTAGAAAGTCATTGGCTACTTTCATAGCATGACCTGTTTTAATGTCTCCTGCATGCACTGTCTTTATGACTTCAGAGAGGGCACTACTTTAATAATGCAATAAATACCAGTCCATTTGCAACTTGATGCTACCACATTGCCTTATTGGTTCTCAGAATGACAATTTGGGGGCTTTCACTGTTGGAAAACAGCCTCAGATCCTATGTTAAAGTACTTCCAAGGGTCAGAATCCTTGAAATACTATTCAGTTATAAAGAACACTTCAGTGTTCTTCGTGCCTTAATTACTCGAAACTTCCCTTTCCTCTGGACTGTTGAATAAACAGTGAGTAAAGTCCCATGTTATGTAACACGGTTTTGTTGGTACAAAGTTCATTAAGTCTCAGCCTTCTGGTTGTTGATGAATAAAATATGATAATGAAAAACAACAGCTTCCAAATTTGCAAGAGTCATCGAGTACCATTTCTCATCACTCACAGAAACAGTTCAATATCAGAGCAGCCTGTGGGATATGGGTACAATGAGCTGCCTTAAATCAGCTGGAACTTCCAGATGCTCTATGATTTTGTTCAGAACTATTGAGTAAAAGAACAGGAAAGAAAGATTGTCCAGGGACCCTCTTTGTTCCAGGTCCTGCTACCCAGGTATACAATGTTAGATGAATGGCTAAAAAATTGTGTGGTGGGAGTCAGGTGGTAGCACAGCAGTTTAAGCGCACGTGGTGCAAGGATCACGGTTCCAGGCCCCAGCTCCCCACCTGCAGGGGAGCCACTTCACAGGCAGTGAAGCAGGTCTGCAGGTGTCTATTTTTCTCTCCCTCTCTGTCTCCCACTCCTCTCTCCATTTCTTTCTGTCCTATCCAACAACGATGACATCATCAACAACAATAATAACTACAACAACAATAATAAATAACAAGGGCAACAAAAGGGAAAATAAATTTTTAAAATGTGGTATACAGACATGATGGAATATTACTCAGCTGTTAAAAAATAAAGTCAGCTCCATTGCATCATCTTGGATAAGACTGGAAGATAACATGTTAAGCGAGATAAGCCAAAAGGAGAAGGACAAATACCAAATGACCTCACCTATAAGTAGGCCTTAATATATGGGGACAGGCAGGGAGAGCAGAAGGTAAAGCATTGTGTATAGCATCAATACAAAAGACTCTGGGGAAGGAGGGGAGGGAGGAGTGGAAGAGAACGTTTGGGTCCTTGTGCATAATAAAGCTACACCCAGATGTCAGTGAATTCACTGTAAACCATTCCCCCTAAATAAAATGATGATAAGGAGGAGGAGGAGGAGGAGGAGGAGGAGGAGGAGGAGGAGGAGGAGGAGGAGGAGGAGGAGGTGGTGGTGGTGGTATCGGAAGTGGTGGTGGAGGAGGAGGAGGAGGAGAAGAAGAAAGCTACAGTTAATTGTAAAAACCAAACAAACTCCAGTGGTGGAACACCCAGATAGAAAACGAATTTGTTAAAATGTGTTGAAATCCAAAAAGGAGACAAGGGTTATATAGATCTTCAAAAATTGTCCTATACTAAGAAAAACATAAGTATGGACTGATCGTATGATAAACCATTCAAGCCTGTTCTCTTAGTAGCTCCAGTACGCAACACCTAAACTGGGAACACAAACCGAAACTGGTATGGAAATCTGTACAGTAACATATATATATGATATCTTTGGTCCCCATGGGTGGGCCTTTAGGAGCTCAGTAACCTAGTTTTGTAATAGTACTTCAATGTGAGAGTGACTGGATGGGCTCAGTAGCCTGTTTTGAAAATGTCTTGAGATTTTTCATTACTCAAAGCCCAATTTGGTCACCCAATCTGGTCCCCTATGCCTACACTGAACTTCTCTGTTCCAGTCTCTTGGAAACAGAGTTGGCAGTCAGCTGAGGTAAAGAACAAACACCTCATCACAGACCCCTGCAAGCGTCAACCCGGCTTTGACCTAGCACGTTATGATTGGGCCCTCCTCAATCGCTATCGAACAGGCCATGGCCGGTGCGCCGCTATGTTCCATCGCTGGGGAGCCAGAGATGACCCGAACTGCCCCTGCGGCTACAGACAGACTATGACCCACATAGTCAACGACTGCCACCTCTCCAGATTCAAAGGAGGTCTCGAAACTTTACATCAGGCTCAACCTGACGCTGTTGACTGGCTACGGAAGAAGGGCAAACGCTAGAAGAAGATTACTCAAAGCCTATTGTCTTCATCAGTCTGGGTACAAGTAAGGTTGCATGAATGGTAGTGATGATCTCCCTCTCAGGCAGAAGTTGAAAAACAAGACCAGAAGAGAAAACACAAGTAGAACCAAAGCTGGAATTGGCATACTGCACCAAAGTAAAAGACTTTGGGGTGGGGTTGGGGGGGAGAATACAGGTCCAAAAAGCATGGCAGAGGACCTAGTGGGGGTTGTATTGTTATATGGAAAACTGGGAAATGTTATAAATGTACAAACTATTATATTTACTGTCAAATGTAAAACATTAATTTCCCAATAAAGAAATTAAAAAAAGAAACACTAAAAAATGGTAGTGTTTAGACTTCTGATATTCCAAGAAATACATACAGATTACCCCTGTCTGTGCTAGATCACAGCTGGCACTATTGGAATTTCTCCACTTCATTCCAGGATCATTCTGAGTCATACATACTCAAATCTAATCCTTTTAGTTTCTGCTCTGATTTTGCAGTTGCCACTACGACAACTAAATGTACTGACTTTACTGGGGCCCTTTCCCCATTAGGGTTCCCCGTATTGCTGGCCCTTTCAATATACTAAACTCTGCTACTGCTCCTCAGCACCATGTTGCCATTCATAGTGTATGTCAGGTAGAAATGGAAAAAATGTCCATTTCTTCTCTATTCTGTGTCAGATTTTACCACCTAGTCCCTGAAACAGCATCACTTATGCTCAGTCCTTCATTTAGCACAACTCATTTATTTATTTTTCTTGGCTGTTCTTTGTAACTCCTACCCAAAGGTATTTCCATTTCAAAATCCAGTGCAAATAACCTCCCCCAGGAAGTTGTTCTATTCCCCATGCTCATGTTTAGTTTTTGCTAAGTCAGTACCATTTAACTATCTAAGGTGGGATTTGAGTCCCATGGACTAGAGCCAAATGATTTTTAATTTTTTTTTTTTAAGAAAGGATAAATTAACAAATCCATAGGGTAGGAGGGGTAAAACTCCACACAATTCCCACCACCCAATCTCCATATCCCACTCCCTCCCCTGATAGTTTTCCCATTCTCTATCCCTCTGGAAGCATGGACCCAGGGTCATTGTGGGTTGCAGAAGGTGGAAGGTCTGGCTTCTGTAATTGCTTCCCCGCTGAACATGGGCGTTGACTGGTCAGTCCATACTCCCAGTCTGCCTCTCTCTTTCCCTGGTAGGGTGGGTCTCTGGGGAAGCGGAGCTCCAGGACACATTTGTGGGGTCTTCAGTCCAGGGAAGCCTGGCCGGCATCCTGATGGCATCTGGAACCTGGTGACTAATGATTTTTACTAGGCTTTATGCTCTATCTGAAGAAACAAAAGTATGTGGCCAAGAAGATGGATTAGTAGAATAGCATAGACCTTGCAAGCATGAGATAGCTAGTTTGATCTCTGATTGTCTCTCATAGGTAAGTAACTATGTAAAGGGGACTAGGCAGTGGTGCCGGGCTAGCTTAGCAGGTGGCAGAGAGACGACCAGGAACTCATGGCTGAGCAGGAATGCAATGCCATGCTGGCTTTATTCATCTGCATTTATACTTTCCAGGAAGGAGGTGGTAGGGTATAAAAGGAAGTACGTAGGAGAAGGGGGCAGAGTGGAAAAAGAGCGCGAACCAGTGGGGATTAAACCAGTATGGGTCTCAAACAAAACAGTGATTATGTAAATAGCAGCATTAAGCAATGAAAGCAAATTTAACATGATGATCAAAACAGAAGGGGTCTTAGAAGCAGACCAACACAGTGGTGCACCTGGTTGAGTGCACATGTTACAGTGTGCAAGGACCCGGGTTTGAGCCTCCAGCCCCCACCTGCAGGGGGGGGAAGCTTCATGAGTGGTGAAGCAGGTCTGCAGGTGTCTCTCTGTCTCTCTCCTCTCTGTTTCTCCCTTCCCTCTTGATTTCTGGCTGTCTCTATCAAATATATAAAGATAATAAAAAAGTTTAAAAAGTAAATCTTAAAAAAAAATATGTGAAGTTTTAAAAAGCAGATTGTGGGGAGAACAGGTGGGGGTTGGAAGGAAGTGGAGTTTATAGTGAATACTGTCCATAGATCATACCATAATAAGCTGTAACTGCTACCATATACAACTACGAGCCCAAGAAGTCACAACTTTTAAGTGTATAAGCAGAGAAAACTTTCATAGGAGTAAATATATCCATATGGGTTTTTCCCCTTATTTTCCTTTTGAATCTGCCACCCACTAGCTTTTGTTGCCTCAGACCTTTTTTAAAGTGGAGGTCACTAGTCTTGTATATTATGCCCCTGAGACAGGAAAAATGCTGGTTTGAAGAATGCAGTGTCTTAGAGGACACAGGCTGTCTCATGTGTATCTTTCCATCATCCAGCATGCACGTACTCTCAATGAATATTAAACTATAAGGTGTGACCCTCTTAACCATAAGAGATGATTCCTTGTTTTGAGATGATGTGCCCTGGGAATAAAGAATGCTTCCTTCATTTTCCATAGCTGTCAAAATGGCATCTTTCATCAACACTAAATTCCCTTTTAAGTAGTGGAATGCCTTACACAGTTTTAACAGGAAATCTCTCAGTACCTCTAGCTATTTGTTGAAAAGAAAACAACTCTTTTTTTCCCCAAGATACATCTTGCAAAAAACCATTTCCCAAATAAAATACAAAAGTGTGGTATCATATTTAAAGGGAAAGAAATAAGCCCTTGAATCATGGTGCCAGTTTCACGTTTTCCTTAATGTTGCAAAGGTGATTATTTTTGCCATAATCTTCTTCTTTCTGGCTGTTAGCCCAGGATGGCAAGCTTCATAGCTGCCTTGTTAAATAAGAGAGAGGGTAGACTTTCTTTAAAGCCATTTTTCCAGAGACTTTTTTTTTTTTTTTACATATGTGTGTGGGAAGAACGTGGCTAGAATCCTCAGGAAAAAGATTTTCTTTCTGCTACTTTCATAATAATTCATGAAAAACAAACCAGTTTCTCTCTTGTTATTAATTTAAACCCTGGAAGTATGCTCTAATTATCAATATTGTTTCCAAACAACATATAAATGCTACAGTGTTTCAAGCCACCTAATGACTTATGCTCACCATGTATTTGGTGGCTTTCTTTCCTTTCTCTAGCTCTTAATTGGAAGTCTGTGTTGATTCAGTTAAGGAGAGCAATGGGCACATATAGAATGGGTTGGTTCCTTGCCCTCAGCTTCTATGATATGCACTCTTTTATTTGAAAGGAGTCTAATTGGCATGAGCTGCTGTTTCTGTCACCACGGTGAAGTCCTGCTGACAAGGCTGAGGTTGGCAGAGAAACAAATAAAAGCAACTGATAAATGTCAGGAGTGAGTTGTAGTAAAACATACTGTTTGTTTAATGCTGATAAAAGGGCAAGTGGAGAGTACATCAAATCTCTTCTCCTATAGTTTTTGACTCATAAATTGCAAATGCTCACCAAAAATTAAATTCATGTCTTATTTAGTTGTGGCTAAAAGAACAGAATCACAAGTATCTAGGAATAGAGTGCTTAACGGGTAGTTCTGCTGTTCCAGTGCTTTCTTCTGACAGATCTGAGGTTTTGAAAAGTGAATTTTAAAAAAAAACAGGATATTCTACTCTATCCTTGAGCCATTATAGTTAGATTTTAATATCAGAGCAAAGGGACTGTAGTGTTCCAGAGAATAACTCTAGGAAAGAGATAAGATGACTCATTGTTTTTAAATGAAAATATCATTGGGAAAAAATGTGTGTAAATGGTTGCTAACCAAAGGTTGTTTTGGAACTCATTTGATTTACATTTAAATTTCTAAGATCTGTGACCTTCCATTCTGATTATTCCTAAATCACTCATAACTCCTACTGTTTTAGCATAAGTTAATTTCCTGGTTTCTTTATGTCAATTGACAATACTGAATCTGAGGACCTATTTCTTTTTTTTAATTTTTTTATTTATAAAAAGGACACATTTACAAAACTATAGGATAAGAGGGGTACAGCTTTGCACAATTCCCTCCACCAAAACTCTGTATCCCATCCCCTCCCCTGATAGCTTTCCTATTCTTTAACCCTCTGAGAGTGTTGACCCAAGGTCATTGTGGGATGCAGAAGGTGGAAGGTCTGGCCTCTGTAATTGCTTCCCCGCTGAACATGGACATTGACAGGTCGATCCATACCCCCAGCCTGCCTCTCTTTTTACCTAGTGGGGAAGGGTTCTGGGGAAGCAGAACTCCAGGACACATTGGTGGGGTTGTCCGTGCAGGGAAGTTTGGTCGGCATCATGCTAGCATATGGAACCTGGTGGCTGACAAGAGAGTTAACATACAAAGCCAAACAAATAGTTGACAAATCATGCAACTAAGGCTGGAATAGTGCAGATGAAGAGTTGGGGAGTACACCATTTTGTAGGTAGCTAGTAGGCATATTTTAGTTAAGTTTCAAAGGGCCTGTGGATATACTACTTTTTATTTTATTTTTCCTTTTTCTTTTTGACCCTGAGCCTGGAATCTGATATGCCAGTGGATCTAAGTTATTATCTGGGGAATATGATGTCATGGCTGGGAGAAGGACCAGAAAGCTGGATCCGGGAAGAGAATAGCTCCCTAATATGGGAAAGGGGTATAAATATTGTTGACTGTAAACCCCATTGATTTGATGTGATTTGGGCCCATAATTAGCTTAGGAGCCTATGTGACCTCTGCATCCCTCTAGATCTGAGCTCACATTCTGTGGTCATGAGTAGGAAAAGGACCAGAAAGCTGGATCTGGGAAGAGAGTAGCTCCCTAATATGGGAAAGGGGAATAAATATTGTTGACTGTAAACCCCATTGATTTGATGTGATTTGGGCCCATAATTAGCTTAGGAGCTTATGTGACCTCTTCATCCCTCTAGCTCTGGGCTCACATTCTGTGGTCATGAGTAGGAACATTCCATACTGCCCCAATATGGACCCATCTTCCTCAGGTGTAGCATAC
Organism: Erinaceus europaeus; assembly: GCF_950295315.1. Lineage (NCBI taxonomy): Eukaryota > Metazoa > Chordata > Mammalia > Eulipotyphla > Erinaceidae > Erinaceus > Erinaceus europaeus. Next base: position 35,729,501 of record NC_080185.1, read on the forward strand.
AGTATGTTGTCCAGCCTCCTTTTGGAGGACAGGTAGAGAACATTCTCTACCTTTCTATTTCAGGGTTTTCTATCTTTAAAAGTATATAGGAGTAAAGAAAACAATTGGAAAGTGATATGAATAACAATTCTCACTATATATATTACTTATTTGCCATTGCCGGAAATTCACACTCTGGGTGATTTTCTGCATGGAGACACAGAAGGAGAGAGAGAAAGATATCAAAGCTCAGATCCAGTATGGTGAGGGTCAGTCTTGAACCTGGGTCATGCTCATGGTTTCCCCAGTGAGATAGCTTGCTGTTCCTTTTCACTTGTTCTTTAAGTTTTTGATGAATATTTTTTACTTTTCTTGTGAAGGGAAAATTTGTGAATAGTTCATTTAGACATAAAGCATTTAATATTGCAGGTTATTTTTTTTTAATGATGTGAGGTGGTGAAGCTCTGACTTTGCATTGTAAATATGCTCTGCTTGAGGTAATAAGGGCACACGTTTGCTGTTTATCTGATTGGCACTTCTTTCAGAATCATGAGATAGTTTTATTGACTTTGCTGTAAATCCCATAGTCAGGGCTTCCTTCATATAGAAAATAATAATGTGAATCTTGACTGTTGGGAAGGTCACAGACTTTGAATCTGAGCCAAAGATCCTAGTTTTATTTGAGGTTTCCAGTCAAAATTTTCACAAAAGAATAACTTAGGTTCTCTTCACTGCAACATAAAGCACATTCTTGCTCCCTCCTAGGCGTAGAATGGGAGACCCCATTGTATGGGGGGACTACCTAGGCACTATGCACATTTGGTACTGAGATCCTGTAAACTTCTCAGCTAGAAAAGTAGAAGTCATCCAGATAGACTTGATAAAATCAGAACATTTGCCTAGAAGTTTTAGCAAATTCAGCTTTCTTATTTTGCTTTGCTCTAGTAAAGAATCTGCAGCATGAAGGGGAGTGACATATTTTCACTGAAACATCCATTTTTTTTGAAACCCCACTAATACGCTAATACAAGAAACAACCTAGGGAGGTGGGGGTATAAAAAAAATGACCTTCACAAGCATCTTTCCCATTTAATAAAACTTAGAGCAAAAATTTTGATATGACTTGATTAGGATAATTTTCTGGTTATTTTTGTTTGTTTTTTTAATGCATGCTCATTGCACAACATTGAGATAATACCAAGCAATATGTTTTGAAAGTACAGAATAGTATAAAATGCTAAGGAGAGAACTGTTTATTCTCCCACAACTCTTTTAACACTTGTCTATTTTCTTGCATATTTTCATATTTTTACATTTTTTGGGTTATGTCACATATGTAATGCTGCATCATTCTTTTTTTAACACTAGTCACTTGAAAATTATAATACTATTAAATCAATTTTTGAAAATAATTTTAATGGCTCTATCAGTTTCCATAATTTGCAGAAATATCTCTATGATGCTGGATATTTATAAGGTCTCTAGTTTCTCAGCACTATAAATAATTCTACACTGACCACATTTTTTTCATGAATCTTTGTCTCGAATTCATATTATCTCCCTAAGAGCCTTTCTAGTAATAAAATAATAGGCCAAAGAGAATACACTTTTTTTCACTGTTTATTTTTCCAATTCAATATCACTTTATTGAGGGAATGCTGATTTAAAGAATGTTGCCAGTTAGATTTCCCCAAGAAAGGTGTTAATACATTTTACCCTCTACCAAACTATAATCTTGCCCTTCCCCATAGAGACTTAGGCCCTCAAACTCCCTTTAGTGCACCTCCCATTCTCCTTCAGAGTCCACAGATCTGCAGAAACAGACTGTACCCCACTGAGGCTTCACACTATATTACCATTTTTCTTGTCAAACAGAATAAAAAAATTAAGATTGCTCTTATTATACTTTTAAATTAATTTTCAGAAAATATAACTAATTAGATTACAGCCAACAGTGAATGAAGGCCTAATTTTATTATTCACTTTCTTAAGCACTTTTTTTTAGTCTCTCCTAATTTTGTTGATAAAGATTAGATTTGTGATTTAATTGCTATTTCTGCTTTTGATTGATTTCAAACTGTTGTAAATTTGATGATAGAACTGAAAGCCAGATCTCACACCGCTGATCCTTCCTTGGAAATGTGAGATTATTTATAGCAAGATCCATCTATGAAGTATTGATGAATATTTGATATTTTTTGTCTTTGCTGGGGCTTCACTGCTCCTGGCTGAATTTTTCACACAGAGAGACACAGACTACTACCTCTATTTTATATAAAAAAGCAACATTGAAGTACCACTTTACACATGTGAGTATGCCATACATTAGAAAGGATAAATAGATAGCATAATGGTTATGCAAAGAGCCTCTCATGCTTGAGGGTCCAAAGTCCCAGGTTCAATCTTATGCACTACCATAAGCAAAATATGATCAGCGTTTTGTAAAACAAACAAACAAACAAAAACAGAAACAGCAGATGTTGGAGAGGATGTAGGGGAAAGGGAAGACTTCTGCACTGTTGGTTGGGGGTGTGAATTGGTCCAACCCTTGTGGAATACAGTGTGGATATTTCTCAGAAGAGTAAAAATGTACCTACCTTATGAACCAGCAATATCTCTCCTGGCGATTTACTCAAAGGAAACAAAAATACCTATTTGAAGAGACCTGTTCATAACTGGACAATTTGTAATAGCCAAAACTTGGAAGCAACCTAGATGTCCAAGGACAGATGAGTAGATAAGAAAAGTATGGTTCATAGCAGCACAGTTCATAATCACTAGAATCTAGAACCTAGAACCAACCCAGATGTCCAACATCAAATGAGTGGCTAAAAAAAGCTGTGGTATATAGACAGGGTGGAATACTACTCAGCTGTTAAAAATAATGAACTTATCTCCTTTGCATCCTCTTGGATGAAACTTAAGGACATCATGTTGAGTGAGATAAGCCAAAAAAGAAGGATGGATATCAAATAATCCCACTTATAAGTGGGATTTTAAAAAGTAGGGGTGAAGGGAACCAAGGGGTAGTGCAGTGGGTTAAGCGCCTGTGGAGTGAAGTGCCAAGGACCAGCGTAAGGATCCTGGTTCCAGCCCCCAACTCCCCACCTGCAGGAGAGTAGCTTCACAGGTGGTGAAGCAGGTCTGTAGATATCTCTTTCTCTACCCCTCTCTATCTTCCCCTCCTCTCTCCTTTTTTGTCTGCCCTATCCAACAATGACAACATCAACAACAATAATAACTACAACAACAATAAAAAACAAAGGTAACAAAAGGGAAAATAAATAAAATATTTATTTAAAAAAAGTAGGAGTGAAGAGGGAGAGCATAAAGTGAAACATGGACTGGACATGGTATATTACACCAAAGCAAAGGACTCTGGAGAGGGAGGGAGAGGAGAAAGAGAAAACTTTATGGTCCAGGAAGTAGTATACATATGTAATAAATTCACTTTAAAGCATCAATGCCCTCAATAAAAAGTAAATATAAATAAAAAGAGAATTGTGGTATATACCCGTGATGGAATATTACTCAGCCATTAAAAACAGTGAAGTCATCTCCTTTGCATCATCTTGGGTGGAACTTGAAGATATCATGTTAAATAAAAAGGAGAAGGACAAACACTGAATGATCTCACCTACATGTGGAACATAAGAAATAAGGATAGAGAGGGAAAACACGAAGCAAAACTTGAACTGGGTGTCTGCAGTGTATTGCACCAAAGCAAAGGACACTGGGAAAGGAGGGGGAGGAAGGCACCAGAGACAAACTTGAGGTCGTATTGCGTATACACAGGGAGTTGAGTAACTACGCATTTTTCTACAACTGCAATGAAAACCATTAACTCCACTCCAATTAAAAAAGATATTCTGCCTTTAAGAGCCTTGTTCTGATCTTAAAAATGAACAGGAAGAAGTAATGTTGCACATCAGCATATTGCACATTCAATGGATTTCATTTTTAGTTTTTGAAGTTATATTCTGCCATTGTATTATCCAAGGATGAGAAGAACAACCTGGCAGTGGCAAAGAGCATGAATTTTTGTGGTCCGAAAGTTGGCATCGTGGTGAAAGCATTGGGCTGACAAGCATAAGGTCCCAAGTTTGGACTCTGGCATTGAGTGTGCCAAAGTTATGCTCTGGCTGTATTCCCCCCACCCACTTCCTTCCTTCCTTCCTTCCTTCCTTCCTTCCTTCCTTCCTTCCTTCCTTCCTTCCTTCCTTCCTTCCTTCTTCATTGTTTAAAAGGAGTTTAAAGTCTGAAGGCAAACAGACTCACTAAAATTTTTGTTATTGCCCCTTGCCTGCTGTGTGAGCTCAGAAAATTTAACTTCTTAGAAAGTTAGTTTGGGGCCAGGTGGTAGTGCACCAGGTTAAGTGCACATAGTATATAGCACAAGGATCAGGGATCCTGGTTCGAGCCCCTGGCCCCCTTACCTGCAGGGGGGTCACTTCGGAAGCTGTGAAGCAGATCTGCAGGTGTCTGTATTTCTCTCCCCCTCTCTGTCTTCCTCTCCCCCTCTCAATTTCTCTCTCTCTTCTATCCAGCTACAAAAATGGAAAAAGATGGCCTCCTGGAGCATTAGATTCCTGGAGCAGGCACCAAGCCCCAGTTATAACCCTAGAGGCAAAAAAAAATAATAATAAGGGGGGGTAGTTTCTGGCTTTCACACTTCAAGTTACATCCCAGATGAGGAAAAGGGAATAACATCATTGTTTTTAACAGCTGTGTGGGATTACATTATGAATATATAGCACAACTTTCTGAGTCACTCATCTAGGGGCCAAGCAGTAGTACACCTGGTAGAACACACATTCTACCATGCAGAAGGATCTGGGTTCAAGCCCCTGGTCCCCACCTGCAAGGGGAAGCTTCATAAGAGGTGAAATAGTGTAGCAAGTCTCTCTCTCTCTCTCTGTCTCCCACCCCCCCCAAAAAAAACAGGCTTCTGGGAGTAGTGGATTGGTTGTGCAAACACCAAGCCCCAGGGATAACCCTGGGGGCAATAAATATGAAAAACAAGAGAGAAAGGAAAGGAGGGAGAGAGAAATGGGGGAGAGAGAAAGAGAAAGGAAGGAGAGGAAGAAAGAAAGAAAGAGAGAGAGAGAGAGAAAGAAAGAAAGAAAGAAAGAAAGGAAGAAAGGAAGGAAGAAAGAAAAGAAAGAAAGGAAGGAAGGAAGAAAGAGAAGGAAATGTTATTGGGGCGGGGTCAGGCGGTATTGAAGTAGGATCCCAGTTCTAGTCACTGTCTCCCCACCTGCAGGGGTATCACCTCACAAGAGGTGAAGCAGGTCTGCAGGTGTCTATCCTTCTCTCCCCCTCTCTATATTCCCCTCATCTCTCAATTTCTCTCTGTTCTATCCAGTAAAAAATGGGGAGGGATGGCCATTAGAAGCAATGGATTCATATTGCTGGCACCAAGCCCCTGCAATAAGCCTAGAGAAAAAAAAGAAAGGTCAGTTCGTTTTCTACTCTCTAAATTGGAAATAATAGTAACCTTAAGTCTGGGTGTGAAGGTTACACTATTATTGTGAATTAATTATTTTATTTTATACAGAGAATCAGAGAGAGAGAGAGAGATTGAAAGACATCACAGCACTAAAGCTTCCTTCAGTGAGGTGGAGGCCCAGGTTTGTTGAACATGGGTTGCACATATGGAAAAGCAGCACGTGATAGGATAGTGCATGAGCTATTTCACCAGCCAAAGTACTGGAAATTAAGTACACATCAGTTTCATTGTTGACAGTCCATGAAAAAACATCAGTGTGTCATGTCCTCTTAGACTTCCCTGTTTGATTCTTCCTTCTATCAAGTCACCATCACCATAATTGCTGTGTTTATTTTATTGTCCTTTAAGAAGTTCATTAAAAACATGTCTAAATGGATACAGCAGGTTGGCAAAACAGCTGACTTGAATAGCATGCTTCTTTTTTGTGTGTACAACCCCTGTTTCAGGCTAGCCCCCACTGCATTGAAGGAAAGTTCAGTGTTGTGTTCTCTCTCTCTCTCTCTCTCTCTCTCTATCTCTCTCTGTCTCTCTCTCCCTCCCTCTCTCCCTCCCCCCTCCTTCCCTTCCTTCTCTGCCTTCTCTAAAAGTAAAGTAAAATAAAATGGATACAGGAATTAAGTGGTAGAAAGACAATGTTTAGAGAACCATGGGTACAGGACACTCACTTTATTTACCTTTAATCAGGTATACTAAAGAAAAAGAATGGGGGCAGGTGGTGGTGCACCTGGTTAAAAAGCACATGTTACAGTGTGAAAAGACCCAGGTTCAAGCCCCTGGTCCCCACCTGTAGGAGAGAGGCTTCACAAGTGGTGAAGCAGGGCTGCAGGGCTGCAAGGCTGCAGGTCTCTCTCTCTCTCTCTCTCTCCCCCTCCCTCCCTCTCTCTATCTCTCTCCCTCCCTCCCCCTTCCCTCCCTCCCTCTCTCTCTCCCTCCGTCCCTCCCCCTCTCTCTTTCTCTCTCTCTCCCTACCTCCCTCACTCTCTATCTCCCCTGCCCCTCTCTGTCTCTATACAATAATAAATAAATAAAAATAAAAAAGAATGTTTTTTTAAAAGAATTTTGTCAAAGTGGATTTCTCAGAGGGTAATTATCAGCAATAACTACTCCTATATCTTGTGCAATTAGTTATAAATGAAATAAATATAAAGAAATGAAAAGATATTAATGAAGGCATGGTCAAATAAATCGGGGTATGTCTACACAGTATTTTTAGCAGTAATCATAATGCTTTAGAAGAATAATTGCATAACACATTTTTATGATACAGTAAGTGAGAAAAATATTATAAACTTGTATCTGTGAAATAATTAGTTTCTTAGAAATAATTATTATATATGTTTTAAAACAACCATAAATGTGTCCACTAAATTGTTGCTGATGATTATCTCTGGGCAATGATTGTATGTGAAGACCAAATTACTTTTGTAAATCAGAATATTATTTTCATGTAAATAAAGAAGCACAAACTACATGAAGGTAGCATATTCACACCCTAGCCTTTGGGACTCAGCAATAATATATATAGTACTTTGCATGGTGTTTTAGTACTTTGCTATATTTGGCTGTTCTTTCATCTATTTTATTTATTTTAAAGACTTAAGTGTGTGTGTGTGTATGTGTGTGTGTGTGAGAGAGAGAGAGAGAGAGAGAAGAGAGAGAGAAGAAGGAGGAGGAGGAGGAGGAAGAGGAGGAGATGAGAGAACATTGCAAAGGTCTGGGATATTTCAGTTTATGAATGGAACCAGGACCTCTGGGGTCTCAGGTATGTAATTCCTGGGTTCTAAAACTGAAATATCTCCCTAGTTTTTCTGTCTTTTGATTTTAATTCTTTACCTGGAATAAATAATTATGAAATATTTTTAAATTAATAATGATATATAAAATTATAAAAGGATCAGGTACTGAATAGAAGGAAAAGGAAAAAAAATCTCAGTCTTTATTTCATTTGCTAATTGGTAGGCATATATGTTGCTGTCTACATAATATTTTTGTAAATTTCCATTTTTACTTAAAAGCCTATTATGATTGAACACTAAATATAGCATATATATCTTTACTGTATTACAGAAACAATAAGATAGAAATATAACTAAGCATAAAAAAGCTTAATTTAACAATGTAGATTTTAGATTCAAAATGCCACTTGGCCTGTTGGCAGTGTGTACAACCACCTGGCTCCACTTGACCTGTTGGTTATTAGACTCTATTAAGAAGTTTCCCACAATCCACTTAGGACTTCAACATGACTGTAAGCTCTTTCTTTTTTCTTTTCTTTTCCTTTTTTCCCCCCTCCCCTACCAAGGTTATCACAGAAGCTCAGTGTGTGCATGATTCTATCACTATTCCTGGTGACCATTTTTTTTTCCATTTTCCATTTTCCTTTGTGACAGAGGATGGGAGACTGAGATATAAATGGAAAGAGAGAAAGAGAGAGCAGAGGAAAGACATGAAATAGTGCTGTGTAGCTAGTGACCTGAGAGAGTTCAACCAGGATCCTTGCACATGGTAATGTTTGCACTCTACTGGGTGTACTACCAGCACCCAGCTCCAAGTGTAAATTTAAGATTAACTATCATGTATTGCTTTTCCACATATATATTTTTTAATTCTGTGAAATGCTAGAAACAGTTGACAACATAAGATAACAGGGCTATAGACGTTGTTTGGGATCAACTTGTTACTGATTCTGGAGTCTCGATTTTAAAAATATTTATGCATCTATTTCCTATGACAAATATGTACTGCCTTAAGCTTATTCATCTGGCGCAAACAACTAGAATCCAAAGGTTTCAGTTCTTCATTAAGAAAGGCACAATACTGTCAGTTTAGAGATTATACTGTAGAAAAAAAATTATGAAATTACTCTTCGGAAGTTTGTTCTGGAAAAAGAGATAAGACACATGCAAAAAGAACTTGGTATGTTTGGTCAGAAAATGAGAAGTTCTACAAGAGCAGAAAGAAACATAGTTTCATTAAATTGGTGGGAGCTTAAAGGTAAATCAAGAAAAGGCTTGAGCAGAAGTTGTGTTTCAGTTATGTTACAAGTAGATAATACAATGGACACATGTAGTAATGCACTCTTTAATCAGTTTCCTGTGTATAATAATTTAGTGTATTTGACAAGATAAAGCTCAGCTACCATAACAAAATGAACCAACAAAGAACAAATTTGCACTCTCATGTCACAGCTCAAGTATCTCTGCTGTACACTTCAAGAACCCAGACTTGTCTGCTCATGTTATCCCACTCACCCTCAGTGTCATTATAATCTATGTGGCTGAAACTGCTCCTATAACATTCTAATTCTAGATATGATGGGAGAAGAGTGGAGAAATACATCTCAAGTGTGTTAAGACTTTCACTAGTGGACCTAGTCCTAGTCATAGTCACCTAGCTGACCTGAGACTGTGAAATGCAGTCTCTGGCTGGGAAATCATGTGATTTCTGTAAACTCTGTTACTAACAAAAAAGAGAAAGCAGATCATGGTGCACAGCTAGTAGTTTCTCCCACAGATTTTATTGCTATTAAATAGGATGTTATAATCACCATTCCATAAATGTACATTAGTAATCAGAGATGGCTAGCCTATCTCCCTAAGTAGTGAATTTTCAATATACAGATGGTTTAAGTACAAGATAGCCTCATTATTATTACTATGGAATGCAATGAAAATGATTCCCAAAGTCAATCACAAGCTTATCACTGAGAAAATATCCTTAACATCCAAAAGCTCCTATCTATGCCATTAAATATACCCAGGCTATGAAGAAATAAGTTGGAAAAGTGTGAGTTGTAAAGCCACTATATCCATTTACACTGAATTTCTTGTATTTGAGTGATGCATTTCAAGGGGAGATTGACTGAAATATATAACTCTATTAAGTTTTCTTCTCTTATTTCTTTTTTATTGATTGATTTATTTTAAAAGGGAGACATTAACAGAACCATAGGATAGAGGGGTACAACTCCACACAATTCCCAACACCACATCTCTATATCCCATCCTCTCGCCTGATAGCTTTCCCATTCTTTATCCCTCTGGGAGTATGGACCCAAGGTCATTGTGGGTTGCAGAAGGTGGAAGGTCTGGCTTCTGTAATTGCTTCCCCACTGAACATGGGCATTTACTAGTCTATCCATACTCCCAGTCTGCCTCTCTTCCCCTAGTAGGGTGGGTCTCTGGGGAAGCAGAGCTCCAGGACACATTGGTGGGGTCATCTGTCCAAGGAAGTCTGGTCGGCATCATGCTGGCATCTGGAACCTGGTGGCTGAAAAGAGAGTTAACATACAAAGCCAAGCAAATTGTTGAACAATTATAGACCTAAAGGCTGGGATAGTTCAGATGAAGTGTTGGGGGGATACTCACTGCAGACTATTGTGTACTTTTGCTTTCAGGCATATATTTTGCCCTAGTTTATGGATATGTGTGAACATATGCTCTATCTCAGGGGACCTGGTCTATATCTAGGTTTTGGGACTGTGTTATGAAGTGAACCACCTGGAATGGAATTAGAGAATACTATGAAAGGAATGGTCTCACCTAAGTAATGAAGCTGAAGGGTTGTCATTCCACACCTTAAGTCTCTGGACACAGTCTGAAGTGAAGCATGCTGATGTGGCACTCCTTGCATTGATTAGGCTGTGACCGGCAGTTGCATTATTATTTGGTATGAATTGAGAAAAGCATGCAGGAAAATGTGCCCCACCCTAAGGTTCCAGGACTGGGGGGAATATCGGCTCTATAGTGGAAATGTGGGGTTCCTTGTCAGTCAGAGTTCAGGGCGCCAGTATGCCGGGCTAGCTTCACGGCGGGAGACAGACGACCAGGGACACATGGCTGAGCAGAGTAGTATTTTTTTTATTCACGAGTGAACGATTCAAAAAACTAATCTAATCTAATCACAACCCAAATCTGTACTGCCTCTCTCTCCTCCGGCGGAAGAGTCAGGAACCAAGGAAGTATATAGGATAGGGGGCAGGGAGAAGGAAAAAACATGAACTAGCAAGGACTAAACCAAAATCTCCCGGAGGCAGGGGGAGTGAGACCAAACCAATGTAACAGAATGACCATGTAAATAGACTACAACGTCAAGCAATGTAACAGAAGGGATCCCAGAAGCAGAACTAGAAGCATACCAACAGTTCCTGCTGTCTTAGGGTTCAAGGAGACAATGGATAGTTATTGTTATTATCAAATTATTTGGTAATTGGGTCAACTTTGAAAAGTCCCTTTGTTAGGATTTGCTGTATAATACCCAACATCTTGTATATAGCTGTGACTCTGGTTGCTTCTGATCTCCCTTGTCTAGGCTTTTGAGAGAGTCAGCCTATGTATAAAAAAGATTCAGTTTGTGCTTTAAAAAGTTTGAGGCATACAATCAATTTCCCCCTCTCCTATTAATTAGTGATTTATATGACTACAAACTAAAAGGAGTGTACATAAACACCATTCCCACCACTAAAAGACTGTGTCCCATCCCATCCCCCAACTCCATCCGCCCCACTGCCCCGGGAAACTGTCCACCCTCCCCCTCAGCCTAGAGGTTTTACTTTGGTGCCCTACTGCAGATTTAGTAAAATCCTGCTTTGAGTTTCCCTTTCTGTTCTTCTTTCTCAATATCTGTTGATGAGTGGGATCATCCCATACTCATCTTTATCTTTCTGACTTAGCTCACTTAACATAATTCCTTCTAGCTCTGTCCCCTTTACAAGTGGGGAGCAGGGACTTGAACCTGGATCCTTGTGCATAGTAACGCATGTACGAAACCATCCAGCTCTCCACTCTTACATACTTCATAAAGAGATAATGAAGTGTACTGAAAGCATAGGGATTTGAGTGTGAAAAATCTAGATTAGCATCTTGTTCTGCTCTTTGGCTGTCATGTGATCTGGTCAAATTTCTTAATCTCAGAGGCTTAGTTTTCTCTTCTAAAAAGTGGGAAGAATCACATGTTGTACAAAGTAAAGGTAAACTGAGGTACTGTATACAAAGTTCTTCTCATAAAGCTACTGTTCTTATGATCTCATGTGATCTGAAAGTAGGTTAACAAATATAACTTAAGGAACTCAGGAAGTGTGATGCACAGGTAAGAACATATTCTTTGCAAATTGGAATATTTCTCTGTTTAATTAGAAAAGTACTTTGTTCCGAGTGTAATGAATGACAGTGATAAAAATACTAATTTGAAATAACAGGTAATTTAAAAAATATCAATATCAAATTATCTATTTTATAAAATCTGTATAATAAAGTGTATTATTAATGTTGAGACCATTAATTGGTTATTTATGAGTATGAGAGTGTAATGGCTAGGCTACATTTCATTGTTCTGTTTAAGCTGTGGATTGATAAGCAAATTCAGATTTGAAGTAAGGTGGCAGAGAGCCATAATGTTTTCAAATACTTGATAAGCACTCATTTACATATAAATAGATCATATGCAAATCACGCATCACTATATTTCCAAAACCATGTGCTTAGGGACGTTTCTTTACCTTCTGTTAAAATATTGTGTATACTTTAAATATTATGTCCTTGAACATATGCAAATGCACATATGCATACATACATACACACACATATTTTAAACATTTTTTTATGATGAGTTGCCAGAAACAAACCCAGGGCCTGTTGTATGTGTGATATTGCTGACTCATCTTCGTGGCTCATGTTTTATTCTGAATTTTTTAAAAAGAGAGAAAATGAGGAACAGCAGTTGTCTGTGGTGCTCCCAGGGCCTTAGTCATGGATGTCATGTGCTGTACTGCTGAGCCACCTCCCAGGACTCCAAGCCTTTATTTTTCATTTACTTTATAAATAAGTTTTAAAATGTTAATGTAGTTGTTTTTTAATTGATATTATTTATTACACAAGACAGGAGACAAATCAGAGAAGCGGATTGGTACATTTAGTGCTGGGAATTAAACCAGGAACCTTGGGCCTACAAGATCAAATCTCTATCAATTGAATTATTTCCCCAGTCACCTATTTATTAGTTTGTTAATGAGAAAAAGGGAGACAGACAAGAAAACCAGAACATCACTGGTATATACAGTGTAGTATTCAAAGTCAGAACTACATATTGCAAGATCCTTACTCCACCTTTTATTTTTTAATCAACTGTAATTGTTTTTATTGCCACTAGGGTTACATAGCTGGGGCTCCATGCCACCTCTATAAATCCACTGCTCTGGGAGTTGGGTGGTAGCACAGCAGGTTAAGTGCAGGTGGTGCAAAGCACAAGGACCATCACAAGGATCCCAGTTCGAGCCCCCAGCTCCCTACCTGCAGGGGGGTCACTTCACAAGCGGTGAAGCAGGTCTGCAGGTGTCTATCTTTCTCTCTCCCTCTCTGTCTTCCCCTCTTCTCTCCGTTTCTCTCTGTCCTATCCAACAACGACATCAATAACAACAACAATAAAAAATCAATCCACTGCTCCTGGTGGCCATTTTTTCCTTTTTTTTTTTTTTCCTATTTTATTTTGTTGGTCAGAGAGAAATTGAGAGGGGAAAGGAAGCTAGACAGGGAGAGAGAAGGACAGACAGGGGACCTGCAGATCTTTTTCACCTCTCCTGAAGTGTCCCTTGCAGGTGGGGAGAAGAGGCTCAAATCCTGGTCCTAACTTATGATAGTATATGTACTCAGCCAGGCGTGCCACTGCCAAGTCCCTCAACTGTAATTCTTAAGAGTATTTTTTACTGAAAATTTGTCTTAAAAAAGAGGTTTTTTTTTGGGGGGGGGGTTCTTATCTTAAAGATTTATTTACTTATTTATGAGAAGGGAGAGACAGGGAGAAGGAGAAGAGAAAGGGAGAGAAACCAGGCACATGCAATGTCAGAGATCAAACTCAGGCTTATGGGTTTGGTGCTAATGCTCTAGCCACTGTGCCATCTCTAAAAAGTTATTTTATCTACTTTTATTTTATTGTATTTTTTTTGTTTATTGTTTAGCAGAGCACTGCTTAGCTCTGGTTTATGGTGCTGCTGGGAAGTGAACCTGGAACCTTTAGTGCCTCAGGCATGAAAGTCTGTTTGCATAGCCATTATGCTATCTCCTCAGCCCTTATTTTATCTACTTTTCTTTGTCAATAACTATTTTTATTGTCTCCTTTCTTTCCAGTATGCTAATGCATTTACCATTTTATGACAGCTATATGATTTTTACCTTTACAATCCTATCTTGTGACTATTTGCAGGATAGCTTCCAAAATATTCAGAAGAAACAATATATTCTGTTCCTTTTCAAATATCAGACCCAATTCTTTTATATTAGCACAGTTTTTCAATATGCTAAAATACTCTTATTTATTTTCAAATACAGTTGACCTGTAAGTAAACTAATTTCCTTAAAATTACATAAAATTTAAAAATAAACATACTTTTCCTACAGATGAATCTTCCTCTCCTCTCGGCTATTTTACTTCCTTTTGTTTTGAACAAGTGTTTCTATTCTATTCTATCTAATATGCAAATACTATTTGTCAAGTCTTTCTAGATTGTTTTATTGGAGGGTTTGGTTTCAATTGAACAATTCACAATGTCTTAAATCAGTTTTACTTCCTAGATTACAGTGCTTAAATAAAATCTTCTTTATCCACCTAAACTACTTACTTTTTAATTAACAGAGAATCTTTTATTATTGAAAATTATCTCCAAATTATAAAATGTTATGTACATACTGATGGCATTTTAAAAGAAAAAAATCTATTTAACTTCTGCCCATAATTTTTCTTGCAACTATTTCAGAGGACAATAGTTATTTAAAATTTAATATTGTCTTGTGTTCTCCAAAATCCCAATTAGAACATTATAATTTGCTGTATAATGAAATCAGTGTTGGAATAAAAATCCCCAACTTTAGTAGAGCACTCAGTTGTGTCTTGGTTTTAGGAAAATTTCTTTAATATGTTGTTTCATGGCAACAAATTAAAGTGTGTTTTTATGAACTTTGAAGAATACAGTAGTTTACATAGTTTCACTTTAACTTTCATTTCTTTATTTGCAGAGGGACTACAGAATGTGATTTGATGAAGATAAGTAGAGAGAAAATCTTTCATGTTATGTGCATGGACTCCTTGGAGTATATAAATAAGCATTTCTAAAGTCCTGAGCTGACTCTGACAGACCCAAAGTATTGATGTAGTAGCCTGCCAACCATCCACAGTCATGCATAGCCTCTTGAACTCCTCATTAGGAAATAATGAGGAAACAGTCATAAATACATTCAATTGATTATGCATTACTACTGAGGCTTACATTCTCTTTCAGTGCTGGCTAGGTCTACCCCAGAGTTTTAATTAATAGTTTCCAACACTTGCTGATGGAAACATTAGATATACAGCATCAAGACAGAAATAACTTGCTTGATTTAGTGGAAACGCTCAGTTCAGTTAAGACATGGTTTCCACAGCACTAGCATTGGAGGTTACTTTCAGTGTCAGTTAAATGAAATGGGGAAGCATGTAGTGTCCCTTCTGGCCACAAATGCCACTCATACCCTGCATTTCCTCCATCTTTATCACCTCTCTTGTGTTGGCCCTACTGTAGAAGTTAAACAATAACCAGAAGAATAGTAGAAATTAAGCCAAGGATATTTAATATTGGAATTTGGTTTAAAAAATCATAGGTGAACCCCCCCCCAAAAAAATGATTCAATAATAAGAGATAGTAGTAAGCTTCTACATCCTATAGGGTGAAGGGTTATGGAACAAGTCCACTGAGAGGTAAACCTAGGAATGGAGAATGGAATTGGAGCAAAGGAAATGCCTGAATAATGGTTTGAAGGAAAACAGATTCCCAGACAGCACAGTTGTGATGGGTTTGGGGAAGGCAAACAAAGAGAGAGCAAAAGAGTGCCA